>NW_022436971.1:24535619-24539629 GCF_009761245.1 Sapajus apella
ACCGTGCCGCCACCATCCGGGAACCGTGCCGCCACCATCCGGGAACTGTGCCGCCACCATCCTGGAACTCTGTCGCCATCATCCGCGAGCTGTGCTGCCACCATTCGGGAGCCGTGTCAGCAGGGGGACCGTGCTGCCCAAGGTCTCCCCAGTGTTCCCAGGTCGTGTCTTCCCTCTTAAGCCTCACGGGTGGCTCAGCTCCAGTCACACGTGGCTGGGGGCTGTGGGACAGTTCCAGGCACCCCCAGCACCGAGAAGTAGATGCGCAGTTGCCCGGCAGAGACTGAGGCAAAGGAGCTGACATCCCTCTCGCCACCGTAAACAGCATCGCGCGTGGGCTGGGGCGGCGCGTTTCCGTCCACGGCAGTCCCCGGCGGCCAGGCCCGGCGCGTGAGTGTGAGCGTCCGCCTCGCCTCCGTCCGCGTGGCGCCGTCTCCTCCCACTAGACAACCGCAAATGGACCCTGCTGGCTCCGCACGCTGGTCCCACATTTGCTCCTCTGAAAGTATTCGGCACGTGACCCCTCTGGTTACGGTTTTCTTTTCCGTTTTGCTGCTGACCGGGCAGCGCTGAGTGGAGCCCGGCTCCTTAATAGGCGCGGGA
The DNA here is from genome assembly GCF_009761245.1 of Sapajus apella. Taxonomy (NCBI): domain Eukaryota; kingdom Metazoa; phylum Chordata; class Mammalia; order Primates; family Cebidae; genus Sapajus; species Sapajus apella. Next base: position 24,536,223 of record NW_022436971.1, read on the forward strand.
GGCTGCCCACCAGGTAGGTGCCTCCGCTTCAACCTGACGCATCCCTTCTCTAAACCTAATTTCCCGTGTCCTTTTTATAAATTGTACTCTGCACCACACATTTAAAAATGTCAGTGAACGTACCTCTCCAATCATCTGCATCAAGTAGGGACCCCCATTACCTGCATTTCATCAATGAAAAACAAAAACATCAGAAAAGCATAAACTCCAGCAGAGACAGAGGCTGGTGTCCCCGGGCAGCAGCGACAGCCTCTACCCTGGACTCCCTCGGGGACGCAGGGCCCTCCCATCCCGGCCCGGAAGCTACACACCATGAGCTGCCGACTCATCTTCCTAAGAAGAGGTCCCGTCAGCTGCCGCAGGGCCCCGGCCGCTTGCAGAGCACTAGCACGCGGTACGTCACTGAACGGTAACTGCTTGAGTGCGTAAGTTAAATTCCTAACCCGCTTGCAGGCTCTTTCAGAGCAGCGATGATTTCATTTTCACCCTCAAATCTGCTCACTAGTTAGAACAGATCACCTCGGCAGATCTTCTCTTGGCCAGGGATTTAATGGTAGAGTTTGTCCCTCACAGGCTGATGCTATTCTGTGTGGAGCTGTTTTAAAGGACATCTTTAGAAAACACGGGCGTTCTTGTGTTGAGGGGCCCTGGCGATGGGCGCTCAGAGCTCCCCTTCCAGCAGAGGTCTCAGCGGGAAGCTGCCTAAGGCAGGCCCCTTGACCAGCTGAAACCCCACAGATAAGGAAAGGAGAGCTCAGTCAGATGCATCTGAAGCGACTTCCCACAGACCATCGTTATCGAAATTCAATGGTCTGTGTGTCACTTCACGCTAATTAGTAGAGATCTCATCTGAGGACTTGAGTTTCTATTTTTCACTGATGCTTTTTAATTTGGCATCAGGCTTCAGTACCTTTAGCAACAGAAAGAGAGTGCTCGGTGTTTGGGAACCGCCAATTGGGGTCAGTACTGATCTGGTGGCTTTTCTTGCACATTCTGAATGCAATCTTTTCATGCTGGAGGTGGCAGGAGTTGGTGTCCCTGTAAGAGTTGTGTGGATTATACAGAAGCTCTACTGATATTTCTGCTTCCCTGGTCAGGATAGGATGACAGCATGTTCACAAATCCTGTGGGTTTATCTGCATCCCACAGACGTGCTTGGTGTAGACTGTGGCAGATGTGGATTGAGATGGGTGGTATTAAGTCTTGTTAGAAACTTACTTGGCTCTAGGAAATTCCTTAGAACGTTTTTCCATCTAACTTTTATCTTTAAGGTTCTTATTAACAATCATCTATGCCATCACGGGGTTTGGGGTTTGTGGAGCCTGGGCTGAGTGCTCCCCTTCCACTAGAGCAGCCTTGGGCAGGTTTCCTCATCTGGAAAACGGGTGATAAGAAGGACGAGCTCCCATTGCCAGGGGCGATCCTGAAGACCCTGGGAGCCAAGACTGGCTCAGTTCTCACTCAGTGCCTGGACGATGAGTGGCTGGAGAACATGGAACACTCATGTTGGAGGAACACTGTTTTACAAGAGCAAGGAAGAGAAAGAAGCAGCTGCTGCCGAAGCAGCCATTTACTTTCTTGCTTGAAAAAATTAAACCCTGTGAGACCCAAGGATTATACCAGAGTCACCCATGCTTTGAGAGTTAACGAGCAGGTAAGAAGAGCTGGTTGTGGGACAGTGTGTACACACACAGACAAGACACAGCAGAGAGCCAGAGGGATGGTGCATGCCTTTGGCTTTGCCCAGTGTTGGCTGTCCTTCCTGATGCCAGTGAGTCCTGCATTCCTGTGCAGCTGCCCTGCTCCACCAGCCTGGTGGGTGTCCCTGGTGCTGACCCATCCTCTCACACACAGCCTCACCCTGCAGCTTTCCCAGCAGCTCACACTTGGCTGCCGTCCTTGCCTCAGCCATGACTCACGAATGTGGCCTGCACCCAAGGTGCAGCAGGTTTTGCTGCTGGTTTCCCACATGACTGAACCAGAAGCACCAGATCGCCCATCTGGCTCTGGCTCTTCTTCACTGCCTCCGAGAGGACATTTGCCGCCTCCACTGTATCCTGGGTCTGGGCTGGGCACCCAGACCCCAGTTCCCTAGAAGGAGGTGCAGGTTGAGGATACTCCTGTGGGGTTCGTTAATACTGAGGGGACTGCCCTGCATCCCCCAGCTCCCATTCTTCCTCCCTAGCCCCACATGGCGCCAAGCCCCAGCTCATCCTGGTTGGTCCTGATGCTGGATGGCACATGGAGCTGGGCTTGGAGTTGGAGTCTGAGTTTCCAGCAGCTGTGTCTTCAAGGAAACTCCATCCCATGTTTTTGACACAAAAAGAAAGTGCTGTTCGAGGCACAGGTGCAGCCCCACGGAAAAGCTCCCAGCTGAGAATGCATTTACAGATGGAGGTGGTGTGACCTTAGCTCCAAAGATATCCCCAGATTCAGTGTAGGTTGGGTAGATTATATGCTTGGAGATTTCTTAAGAAGATAAGGAATGGGGGTGGGGATTTTGTTAATTAAAAACCAAGGGTCAATCTCAGATGCAACAGCAGGATTTCACACAGAGGAAATAACACGTCTGCTCTCTCCTTCACCTCCTTCCCACCTTTCCTTTTTCTGACCTCCAAAATTTTTGGAGGGTAGTGAATGAAGGAAACAAAGGAAATAATAAAAACGCAAAAAGGGGACTGTATTAATTCTTAATGTATATTAATCATCTCTTGCATGTACAGGTGAAAGTCATCATGGTAGAAATGAGATGTTTTTAATGAGGGAGATCTGGAACTAACCCTCTCTCTGCTTATCTGCTTCATGGCCAGGGGACTGGGGATTAAATGCATTCAGGGATGCAACAGTCTTCTTTGACATGGCAGTTATTGTGATGATCGGTTTTTAGGTTTGCTCACAGATCCCAACCTCAAAGGGACTCTGAGGCAGGTCCTCCATTCCCAGGTGGAGCCAGTGGGCAGCTCCTGTCAGCAGAACAGAAGGGTGAGCAGCAGCAAGAGCTTTTCTTTCTCATTTTGGTCACAATCAGCCCTGTCTGGGCTGCTGCCTTTGCAATCCGGCTCTCAGACAGGGACGGGTCACTGACAATAAGGGCAGCCTCCCGTCCTGACTGTGAGGAAGAGGGTGAGTGTTAACAACCATGTCTGAGGCCTGAAGTCGACACACATGCCCTGCCTGGCATGTTGGAGTCAGGGAAGGATAAAGCTGAGAAAAACTCAGCCAGCAAGAAAGACGAGCGAGCCCTGTGCCTACAGCCCGCGGGAACCACGCACAGTGTGACCTAGGACTCACTGTGCCTGAGGTCCCACTGTGCCTGGGATATCACTGTGCCTGAGATGTTACTGTGCCTGGGACTCACTGTGCCTGGGATGTCACTGTGCCTGAGATGTCACTGTGCCTGTGGTCCC
>NW_022436971.1:24539639-24547396 GCF_009761245.1 Sapajus apella
TACTGTGCCTGTGGTCCCACTGTGCCTGGGATGTCACTGTGCCTGGGGTCCCAGCTGTGCCTGCAAGATGATGGAACGCCACCCATTGAGGACATTGTTTGTGAGGGGCTGAGGCTCAAGTGCCTGAGGTTCTGCTGGTTCCAGATGAGGGGAGCTTGTGTTGCCTGTGCTGGCTGCCCTCCTCCTGGGGCTGGACGTGGCTGTCCACCCACAAGGTGGCTGTGCCTACAGCTGACATGCAACCTGGCCACCCAGCACTCAGCTTGCTGAGGCACAGCTCTGGAAGCAGCGGACCCTAGGTGAACAGTGTGTGTCCCCGCCCACACGGCAGCCCCTCGGGGTCTAGTTTTCTCCTGCTACAGCCACCTCATCAGAACTCATGGTGCCCAGAGCACTGCAGAGCAGAGACCTCACACTGTTGAAAGTAGAAAGTTTCCCTGGAATTCCGAACCTGCTGAAGTAGCCTTCAAAACTGAAGTTGAGAAAAGTACATTTTCACTTAAACAAAGGCTGAGAAAATGTGTGGCCATCACACCCAAATCACAATAAATGCAAAATAAAGTTGTTCAGGACAAAGAAAAATGATAACAATTGGAAATTCTAGCTCACACCAAAGATTAAAGAGTGCCAAAAATAGTAAATGGTGGACAGGAAAGTACTGTTTTAATGACATCACCTGGGAATTACAACATATGCAGAAGAAAAATCACTGACAACACGGCACAAAAGCTGAGAGGAGGGTGAGGTAAGGATTTTGTAGTTACATAAAGTATTATATTTCTTTAATCTAATACTTTTAAGTATTTATATTTTAATTTCTAGATGACTCCCTAAAAATAAATAAATAAATAAAACAAGGAGCCATAGTTTAAAACACACACATAGGGTACATAATCCATACTAAAATAAACAACAAAAAAACCCTTACAAAACAACAAATGAAGCAAAACTACAACAATCCAGATCAGGAAGGCGGAAGAGAGGAAATAAGAGTTTCAGGTGCCGACTTAAACCCAACCACATCGCTAACTCCGACGTGCATGGACTAAACACTGCCACTGAAAGAGAGACTGTCCGAGTAGGTCAAAAGTAAGCCTCCATATGTGCATTTATAAAGAAACACTCTTTTGAAACAAAGATGCAAATAGATTCAAAGTTAAAATAAGAACAAATGTACACCACAAAAATGCTTGGTATCAAGAAGTAGCACAGGTGTTCCTATTGCAGATGAGACAGACGGCGAGAGGACCAGCATCACCAGGGACAGAGAAGGATGTTTTCTAGGAATGAGTCCATTTGCTTAGAAAACCTAATGATCATAAGCATGCATGCACCTGATACAAAATAACAAAATACATGAAGCAAAAATGATCACAGTTAAAGGATAAATGCTTAAATTCACAATTTGACAATTCTAATACTTATATATCAGGAATTAATAGAAAAAAAATAAAATGACAAGATAGAAGAGATGAAAACTAGAACACTGGGAGAAAACCACAACTGCAATTATGAGTTGATAATTTAGAAATATTTAAAAATGTAGGACACTAAGGAAAAGTAAATAGGCTGGAAACCCTAAAAACCAGCATAGGAAGGAAGTGGAAAAGGAAATGTCAGAAATACGTCTGGAGAAAGGAAGAGAGAATCAAGGATAAAGTTTTGCAAATCCAAAATCACATGATAGAAGTAAGTTCAAATATATCACTTTTTTCCTACCAAACACAGAGGGATTAACCTCACATATTAAAATACAAAATTATCAGTAGCAAAGGAGCACTTTCAAATTAAGGGCAAAAAAAAAAAAAAAAAAGGAAGTGAAACCACTAAGTATTCACAGAAAGTTTCTATGGCAAAATTAATCTTAGCTCAAATAAAATTTAAGGAAGAAATAATAAACAGCAGGATGGACACTGCACATGAGCAATAGGACCAAGCAGGTGATGCACTGACGTCCAGTGCTGGCCTTACCTCCAGGACTTACAGGGAGACTAATGACAGGAGCGCTGGGATCCATACTTCTCAATTTAAACGGAAAATAGACAGAAATGTTGGGGGTTTATTAAAGGTTTAAAAGCCACAACAAATACTGAATACACATTATTTTCTAGTACATGTAATACTTACCAAATAGGATCTGTATTAAGTTGAAAACGATACTACAAAAAAAAAAAAGAAAAGAAAAGAAAAAATGGAGATGGGAACCAAACAATTAACAGAAGTCAAAACAAAAATCAAGCCTGGCTGGGCACGGTGGCTCACGTCTATAATTCCAGTACTTTGGGAGGCCGAGGCGGGCGGATCACCTGAGGTCAGGAGTTTGAGACTCAGCCTGGCCAACATGGTGAAACCCCGTCTCTACTAAAAATACAAAAATTAGCCAGGCGTGGCAGCAGGGGCCTGTAGTCACAGCTACTTGGGAGGCTGAGGCAGAAGAATTGCTTGAATCTGGGAGGCAGAGGTTGAGTGAGCCAAGATTGTGCCACTGCACTCCAGCCTGGGTGACAGAGGGAGACTCCCTCTCAAAAAAAAAGGAAAAAAGAAAAAACCCATATACCATATTTTGGGGGAAATGGCACAGTGATTAAATGGTAAATCACTATAAATGTTATAAATGTGAAGGGATTCACTTAGAATAAGGATAAAATGCTGGAGTTCAGTCCACAACGTGACAGCCTGGCATTCTGGAGGATGGCATAGGAAAGGGTGCTGTCCCAAGGAAGGATGTCCCTCAGGTCGTGGATGGAGAAGGACACCCCCAGTCCTGGATAGAGAAGGACACCCCCAGTCCTGGATAGAGAAGGACACCCCCAGTCCTGGATAGAGAAGGACACCCCCAGTCCTGGATAGAGAAGGACAACCCCAGTCCTGGATAGAGAGGGACACCCCCAGTCCTGGATAGAGAGGGACACCCCCAGTCCTGGATAGAGAATAATGAACCCTGGATCCTGAGAAAGACACCCCCCAAGTTGTGGATGGAGAATTCTGTCCCTCCAAGTTCTGGGTGGAGAATGCCATTCCCCCAAGTCCTGGATGGAGAAGCTCCAAGTCCTGGATGGAGAAGGACATCCCTCAGTTTCCGAATGGAGACAAATACCGTGGGGACCTCATGGGGAAGGAGACCCCTCTCTCAGCCTTCCCATCCGTAGTTGTCCTGACCTGTTAATATAGAACAAAGAGATTTGGAGAAATAAACATCAGGTTAAACTTTACTCATAACCCTTTCAATCAACGTTGTATATATACTAGATTTCATTTTATAAATATAAGTCAAATGTATAACACAAATATGCTATAACAACAGATTAAACTTATTTTTCTAAATCTGAGTCCTGGCAATGGGCTCTATTATTCACTCTGCTTTTCTGTATTTGTAAAGCTTTTTAAACTTGAAAATAAGAGTTCATTGAAGAAAATGTGACCATTCAAAAATTAGTTTATTCTATGGACTCCTTTGGAGGGGTTATGATCTACTTCAATTACTAGTGGATATATATTACCAGCTCAGTGGTGAAAGCACTAAGAAAATATTCTATTTTGTTAGAAATTAGTGTTGAGTGAATACTAATCAAAACTTTAAAACCTAAATACATGGACATAAGAATGGATGATTCCATTTAATTCTCCACTGACTTTAAATGTAATTGCTAAATTTACCCTTTGCCCATTTCACCTCCTTCAAATCTCCCAGTAATTCTTTGTTTTCCTCTCCTGTCAATATTGTGTTCTCATTTATTTATTTTTTTCCTATTTTCTGATTTTTGAACAACTCTGAGGGATGTGTGTTTTGCTTGTATTAGGACGAGTTCATTACACAAACCCCTCAAGCAACTAGACCCTCACCACAGCGAGCAACTGAGACTCCAGACAGAGCAGGGGCCTCTCCTGGCATTGACTCAGGCTACCTGACAAGTGAGTACAAATTGTTTAATTTTTTAGATCCCTTATGGAAAAAGAAGGATTTTAATAACCCTTCATTTAAAATGCACATGCACATTTTATAACTGACATTTCTTGCCCTTTCCGCACTATGGCCTCATGAGTAACTGCCTCCGAAGAAGGTCGTGTTCCTCATTCTATTCGTGCTCCCCAGGCTCCAGAAGGCAAAGCCAGAAATTCTGTGGATACAAAACACTGAAATGTTCTGTTTCTGAAGGAAAAGGCTATAGAGCAAAGAGGAGAATGGGGACAGAATGTCATGCTATTGCCCGGTGGCATTTCATTTTGATTTTCATACCTTGCCACGGATGGAACCTCTAAGCCCAACCCAATGACTTGTCTTTTCTGAGAAGACCTATGAGATTCCTTTCCTTAGAATCACAACTTTCCCTTTTCAGGTGAGACGAAGCTCTTCTAGGTCAAGGGTTAAGTAACTTCTGTAAGTTTACTCGGCCAGTGAAGGGTAGGGTGGGAGTCAGCTGGAACCTTCCAGAATGTGAAGCCCATGCTGCAGATGCCCTGCCCTGTGCTCACTCTTTGCTGGGGTTTCTGCATCTGAAATTATGACATGGGAAATGTCCACATCACACATGTAACACATATGCTTTCTGTGTCCTCCAATCTGATAAGAGATAGGGGAGTTTTTCTTGTTTTACTGATTTAATATGGCAAAGACCTTTCACTGGAAATGGAAGGAAATGTCCCTCTCCAGTGCAGCTGGGAAGCTGTGAGGACAGTGGGGGAGGGGGGTGACGACCCCGGAGAAAAGAAAGGGCAGGAGAGGAGACACAACCACGGACAGTGGGGCAAGGAGGTGATGATGACTCAGGAGAAGGGAACTGACAAGAGGGGAGACACAGCCATGGAGTCGGGGGGAGAAGGGAATGGACAGGAGGGAAGATGCCAGCCAAGGCGCACTGGTAGAATTTGCATTTTATGGGGAGCCCCACAGGAATCTGGGCAAATGTCATACTGCCTTTGCCTTCAGGAGGCCACTGTGGTATTCATGGTATCTGTGTGAAGAGAAGACTGAGGAGTGAGGCGGGAAGAGCTGTTTCTGCCAGAAGGAGGGTGCTGCCAACAGGAGAGGGAGGGTCCGGAAAGGTGAGAGGTGGCCCCAGCAGATTGGACCAGGAGGCTGGAGACCAGCGAGGTGAGGCACTGGGTGACTGGAGTTACGCAGAGGAACCATCAGATCAGGGTTTTCCACATGGGGGTGGATAAATTGCTGTTTATCCTGGACCTCACCATCCTGGTGTGTCTGTACACTTTTTATATCCAAGCCATCAAGTCTGGGATAATCGACTCCAACAGGAGCATTGAAGCTCTCAGACGTTCATGCACAGAGCGGTGCTTGGAGCTGACTAACCTGCAGGAAGCAGCAGAGGCGCCCGGGTCTCCGTGTCCTCAGACAGTGACCGAGAGGATGCTGCAGGCCCATTTTCTCAGAAGACAACCAAGAAATGCAGAGGGCTCTACATCCTCCCACATGACCAGGAAGAAACCGAGACCTTTATGTCTTCAGACAGTCCAGGAGGGATGCCGGGGCCTCCATGGTCAGGACAGCCGGTTCTTGTTCTTCCTGAATGCCAGCTGGTCCCTCTGCCCTGAACACTTTTTGTCATTGAAGTAAGGACTGAGGGTGCGCTTACCTGCAGCCAAAACAGTCTTCAGTGATGTAAATGTGCAGGTGACTGAGTCTCTATGATGCGTGCACCTGGGAACCCGCAGGTCGGTCCCTGGGCTCTGCAGGGCGTTCTGCAAATCTAACTACCCAGAGTCAAGGTTTGCTCATGTATGAACGTTAACCATCCCCACAGCCATCCCCACAGCCATTTACACCAAAACCATGGGGAAATGGCATGGATTTCACCGAGGGTAGTAGCAAGCACAACTGTTGCCTAAAATATTCCGTAAGATTGCCCAGAATTGCAAATGCACACGAAGCCCTAGTGTCTGGTGGGAACCTGAGGTCCCTATTCAGGGACAGGCTCACCATGGCCTGGAAAATGCTGCCACTTTTTGTAAATCCACTTTTGAAAATTGGCTTGAACATGAGAATGTGACCATTCCTATTTTATTCATTTCATGTATTCAACAAGTGCTTTCAGTCGTGCCTGTGTTAGGTGTCGGGTAGATGCCAAAAAATCGAGCACACTGCCCTTCAGAACACCGTCAAGTGGGGAAAAGAGGCCTTGAGTCAGTGAACACGTGATCTTGGTGTGTGTGAATCCACTGGTAGCCGGTAAGTGTGCATGTGTGTGTGAGAGAGAGAGAGATACTGTGGAAATGATTTAGAGGAAAAGTGCATTGCTGAGATATTGTGGAACTTTTAGCCTAAAATATGACTTTCAAAAATAGGACTCTAGATTTTCTGTTAATTGAACCTTTTTTCAGAAATTTGGCTTAAAAAGTATCTTCGAGATAGTATTTTTGAAGGGGAGGCTTGACCTCACTTTCCTAAATAATACCCCTGAGAGTTTACATTTTAATAGGTGAACTATTATTGATTCTTTAAGTTCAGGTCCTTATAAACAAAGCAGACAAAACCAAGACTTACATGAAGCAACAGTCTAAGAAAACAAAACCATTGGAGCCTGGAGAGGCAAGGCAGGAGGCAACGCCCGGTCACCGTGAACTGGGGAGCTGGCCCACGCTGTCCCCAAAAAAGAAGTGCCCAGTCTCCATGCCCTGCAGAGCAGTCCCATGCCACCCCCAGGACATGGTGACAGCACAGGCAGAGCAGAGAGGACCCCAGATCAGACCAGGATCAGAACAGACCTAAAAAATGTGAATTGTAAAAGCCACTGTCTTTCTAAAAAGATGACAATCTTAAGGCTGCATTCCTCATTTAAATACAAAGCATTTAAAACATTTAAATGCAAAGCATTTAAATGTTTCCCATGATGGAGAAAAATGTTAAGTGTTCCTTTTTTCTTGTTTCGTGAATGAAAACCTATACTAAAGTATAACATATATCATTTGTCTTTGACATTATATTTTTACATTTTAAATGTTTCACCAGGATTTTGGAAAAATTCTTAAAGTATTAGAGCCATCAGAAAAACAACACATAATTTTTTGTGACTTAAAGAGATTAGATGTTGGCGCTGTGGGTGGAGGCAAGTCCCACGGGGTGGCATGCCATGACCACACAGGAAGCTGCCTTAAGAAGCTGCTTTTCCCCTCACCACACACTCAGCCACCATGTCCTGTGTCCCGTGTCACCAAATATTTGAACCAGGGTCACAAAGAAAGTTCTATTCCTTACCAGATTTAAAAAAAGTTACTAGGTCTTTTAAAACCTAACTTGTCAAATGAGAATAAAGCTCCTGTCTGTGAAGCACAAATTATACAATTCAAGAGCCAGATGGAAAACAGCCTCTGGTGCCCTGCAGCAGCTCAGGGAACTTCAGATCGTCGCTGAACTAGAACGTTTTATCAGAAACGAATAGACAAGAGGGAACATTATAATACATATTAAGAACCAGGTGCTGTACCCTCAAGAGGCCTCACACCTTATACATTAGGGGGTCAGGGGTCTAGGTCAGTTAACCAAAATGAACAGAATTTGGCAAAGGACAAAGGGAGTAAAGTTCTGGACATTCCACCTACCATGTCCATACCCTTGGGCCACTTACTCATCTGTGTAAAAGTCAGGATAAGACAGCACTCACCTCAGCTCTCCCAGGACCCTCCCCACATCCTACTGGAACTACAGAGACCCTTCCCACCTCCTCCTGGAAACACAGGACCCTCCCCACCTCCTCCTGGAAACACAGGACCCTCCCCACCTCCTCCTGGGAACACAGGGACCC
>NW_022436971.1:24547406-24548990 GCF_009761245.1 Sapajus apella
GGGAACACAGGGACCCTCCCCACCTCCTCCTGGGAGCACAGGGACCCGCAAACATTCTGCTAGGAGCACAGGCCATCGTGAGTTTTTGCTGAACTTGACAGAAATGTGTAGTGAATCCTCAACAATTGAAGACAGGTTTCAGTTCCCACCCTGGGCACCAGTGACCCCCGGAGAAGGTAGGTGTGATCAGCGTGTGGGAGTGGCACAGGCCTCCCCAGACAGTATGGTCAGCAAGACGGCTGTGGAGGATGCTGAGGTCTGGCAGGCCCCTGCTCAGGTCCCGAAATGGCCAGAACACACCATTCTCTTCTGAAAATCAGACATAAGCCACATGGGAATTGATCCAATAACCCCAGTGTCCCCAGCAAGGAAAAATGTCATTTCTTGTGGCATCACTCAGTCAGCCCTGCCCCACACCATGCAGTGCCACTGCGGGCTCTGAAGACCTGCCTGTGTCTAAGGGGACAGGAGTGGGAAAGAAAGCACAGGCTTTATTCATCACGTGCCACGCACAGGAAAAATCACTATTTGCTATGTTTTCTTAAATGAGGAAGCAGAGTACAGAACAAGTAATGTTTCCTGAAGCCACAGTCGTAGCTGTCTGTGGGAACCTGGAGTTTGTATTCTGGAGGGATGTCCCTGTGAGTTGGGTGTGGTGATTCCTGGGAGCCACGCTGTCCCTTTGCCATTGCTGCAAGGATGGGGTGCTGTGGACATGCATCCTAGAAGCCTGTTCTGTGATCCCAGCCCAGGGGTGGCGAGCAGGGGAGCCAGTGCCTCACCTGGACAGCAGGACTTTCCCCACGGAGAAGAAAGTCACACACTACCATCTGGGGTACAATCGGAAACTTCTGTGGGGATTACGTTTTTGAAAGAAACTTATGTGACATAAGCTGCATTTTCATATCCTGAAGCATTTCTTGGAAATGCTTAATACATTGATGTAGAAATGGGATCCTGCCAACACTCAGCCATCCGTATGCAGAGGAGCAGGCTCAGTCCAAGCCCATGGCCACCAGGCATCCTGTATACAGCTGTGATGTAGGAATGCACATCGCACGTCGTACTTTTAGCATAAATTGGGTTCAGTGACTCCTCGGGATACACGATGTGCATGGGACAGACTGAGGATGTTCTGCTTTTAGACACACTTTCTGTCTATGGCATCAGCTCACAGATATACAGACATGTCTCCGTTTTGTGACGAGGCCAGAGTCGAATAGGCACGAAGGGGTTGCTGGAAGCCATTTTCTCACTTGGCAAAGTTTTGGTTAGTTGAGAAACTGGAGTTAGTTATTGTGCACTGTATTTGCAAGCGTTCGAGAGTCATGACCAAACAAAACCATCCCAACCACGTGCCCTGCAGAGCTCACAATCTGTGGGATGAGTGTGAACACCAACAGGTATCTGTAAGTAAACTGTGTTATGTCAGAAGACAGCAGGTGCCCTAGTTTTTGTGTTTTGTTGACAAGGCTGTGGTGCCTGTGGCCGTGCAGGCAGCATCCTCAGGGTGGCCTTGTGGATACCCTGCTGTCCAGGAAGGAGGGCAGCCTTGTGGATACCCTGCTGTCCGGGAAGGAGGGC
>NW_022436971.1:24549000-24557345 GCF_009761245.1 Sapajus apella
GTCCGGGAAGGAGGGAAGTCTTCTGGATACCCTGCTGTCCGGGAAGGAGGGCGGCCTTGTGGATACTCTGCTGTCTGGGAAGGAGGGCGGCCTTGTGGGTACCCTGGTGTCCGGGCAGGAGGTCTGCGGGAGGCACTGGGACAGCAGAATTCATACAAAGAGAACAGCAGGTGGGGGCTCTGACAGGGATGTCTCCCCCATGGCTAAAGAACAGGGAAGAGCCTGTGGGCCAAGGACACAGGAAAGTGGGGGCAGTGGTGGGAATGGTGGATAGGCAGGACCTCCTGAGGCCCTCGCAGGACCCAAGAGGGCATTGGCAGCTCTTACCTGGGAGCATCTGGGTGAATCAGGAAGCCTCGCAGGATTTTAAGCAAGGAAGTGATGGGATCCAGCACTTTTTAAAGAGGATTGTCCGGCTTCTCGAGTGAGAAGGGCTGGGCTAGCAAGGTGGCACCTGCCCAAGTCAGAAGGGGTGTCTGCACGGTTCAGGCCAGTCTGGCAGCAGCAATCATAGGAATTGCTTTCTGTGTGTGAAAGTGGGTCCGTTGGGATTTTCTGAGGAATTAGATTAGGGTATGAAAGAAAGAAAGAGATGGGTGATTAACTCAAAACATTTGCATAAGCAGCTGAGGGAGGTGCTGCAGCACCTGGGGTGGGGGTTCACGTTGCAGACGGTATTCACGGTCCTGTAGCGAGTGCCCAAAGGCACTGCACGCAAGTACCTCTGTGTCCCACCTCCCTCACTGCAGGCTCCATCCCAAGACTTGATCTGGTCTGTGGATGGTGACCGAGAGGAAATAGCTCACATCATCTCCAGGCAGAAGCAGGTGGAAGCCAGCGTACCTTCCCTGTTTCATTCTTCCCCTTGCAGAGACCTCAGAAGCCTCACCAATGACTGTGCAGCAATAAGACCCTGAGTGACTGCGTGGAGCAGAGCCCTCTGCTGACAGCTGCGCAGCTTCCATGGATGAGAAATGAGTCTTCGCTGCCTGCAGTCACCGAGGGTGGGGAAGTTGGACGTTCAGTTCTGAGCCTGTTGAGTTCTCCATGAGATGTCCAAGTGCAGACATCAAGCAGGAACTTGATACGTGAGTGAGCAGTCTGGAAGTGCATGAACTTTATGTCATGGAAAATGATAACCCCGCCCCCCCCCCACAAATGCAACTCAGTAGATAAACTGAACTATTTTGAGTTTAAGATGCTCAGTTTCTAAAGAGCAAGCCATACAATAAAATTAATGTGAAGAAAAACTATGCAAATTAACATGATGCTATAATTTGTAATGTTATATGACTAAACCTTTTTATCTCAATAATAGTTTGCAATACATTGGTTAGTTTAGAAAATTGCTGAGGCATGGTGAAGTTGCTGAAGCATCCCAGAAACCTTGCTCTGTATCCTGTCATAAAATTGATAATATTAAAAGCCACGATCTTTAAAATGAAGATGACCCCATGATATTTGGGCATAGGAATTCCCCAAGCTCTTATAATTCTTTAATTTAAACTTTGAATGGTGTTTCATTTTCAGCAACCACCTGCATAAATAATTCATTCTCTTTAAAGATGCTGGGAACTAAGCAACTGGGATAATTGACAATTTTGAAAGGGAGAAGATGAACGTGCATGTTATGGAAAGGTCATGTTTCCTATAAGGTTTTGTCTCTGAGGATTTGTGTGGTGCTGAATGAAAAAATATTAAATCAACTAAAATATTTTTCTTGAAAATCTCATAAAATCACAAAATAAAGTTTCTTTTGTGTGACGTTAAATAGAAATTAAATTTATAAGTGGAATATTTAAAATACATAATACATCCTCTGTGTAGATAATTTTAATCCAGTCCAGTCTTTTAAAGTCAACATAGTTTTTTGGTTTCATGTTAATTAAATATAGATGTGATTTTTCAATTGCATGTTTCAAATTTTTTTAGAAAGAGACTGTATGCTGCTATAAATAGCAAGTACAAGGTTGGTAAGGTAGCTTTAGGGATTTTGGCTGTTGACTGGTGATACTAAATACAACTGATTTCCCCGTCGTCATACTGGAGCCTTGTACCATTTACAGAGAGATAACAATGTAAGTCCAGTAAACCAGCAAGTTTACATTTAAACAAAATTCTCTGCATTTCCTGAGGCCTCAGGTACCAGACATGCACAGTCAGCTGCAGGTACTAAAAGGCGAACAACTTGGTTACCCTTCTTCACTTGTTACTAAAACAAGAAATTATTTAAAACATGGAAAATATTGCTCATTAAAAAATTAAATATAAATATGTTAAATATAAGGCCAGGATTTATAATTTACTTAAAGAAGTGGCCATGTCCTAGCTCTACTTATGGAAAAGTCCCACTGCTAGACTGACTCTATGATGGCAAAAGCATATGGCATCTTTTTTTTAGCCAACAAGGAGAAATGCATGCTTCCTGAGCCACTTGCAAGGTTGATGGTCTTGAAGGAAAATTATTTATGTCTTGGCGAAAGATCAGTGGAGACAGTGCTGTTTTAGCTGGGGCCTTAGGGATGAGCTAGTCATTTCTTTCTCTAGTTTCTTTGAGTTCGATCTGATATCAATGTAAATCATTAAAAAAAAAAAGAAAAATTGGCAGCACCACTGTGGCTCCTTGTGGAAATGCTGTCACTGAGCGGCACTTCCACATGCACCTTTATTTACCTTTATAACTGCAGCACTATTTGTGATCACACACACCTAAGAAATGAGCCCGGATTGAATATGCATAATACCATCTCATATATAGCCTCTACTTACAGTTCCGTAATCGCCCCAGAGAGAATTTCTTTTCTTGTTTTTGTCCCCAAATCTAGGATTGTTTCAAAGTTCGTGTATTGTATCTGATGAGTTTGTCTCCATCCTGTTTCTTTAAGATTTAACTTTTTTAGCAGGGTTTTAGATTCAGAGCAAAATTGAGAGAAAGGAACGGAGGTTTCCCACATGTCCCCTACACATAGGCTGACAGCTACTGCCATCCCCGCTGAAGCGAACAGTGGTTCAGTGGATGAGCCTCCAAGCGCACGCACTATCACACAGTGTCCACAGCTTCTGTTGGGGTTCACTCATGACCTTTGGCCAGATGGAGAAGGGTGGAGAGCCTAGGAAGTTGAGTTTGCTGCTGGGGGTCCTGCAGGGGAGCCTGTATTGTGCACAGACCTCCAAATTCTGCAGAAGAAGAGGGGGCACTTTGAGTGTGTGTTCCTGAGAAATAGTCTGACCACATGCCCATTTAGAAAGACGGCCAAGGTAAGGAGAGACGTGCATTTAGCTGGGCGTCAGAAGGATCCAGAGGTCAGAGAATAAAGGAACTGGAAGGGATTCAGGGCATTTCCTTCAACCCCATGCCCAGCACTGAGGGCCTGTACTCCCACTGGCAAAGGCCTCTCTCCATTTGTGTTGAAAAGCTCGTGCTTTGAATGAAGAGACCTTCGAAATGGGCTTTGTGTGAGCAATATGACTGTTTATTCACCTGGGTGCAGGTGGGCTAAGGCTGGAAAGGGCATTAGCAAAGGGCAGTGGGATAGGAGTTGGTTTTATAGGTTTGGGTAGTTTTTTGGGGGTTGGGGGTGCTGCAGAGTAAGTTCAGTTACAGTGGTGGGGGGTGGGGGCAAGGGATTATACACAACCACAAGTTCAGTTACAATGGCAGGATTGGGTGAGAAGTATTTACATTATCACAAGGAGAGTTAAGATGGCAGGGTTGGGTGAGGGATGAACACAGGCGGGGGTGGGAGACATCAGCCCAGGCAGGCAGGACTTTCAGGCTCCAGGCTTGCATATGGAGATGTGACATACCTGTCTTTCTATATATAGAGGGAAAGAATTAGAGAAGAGGGGATGATCACAGGTTTTAGGGAGTGGGGGCAAAGCTTCTCAAGGCTTCTTGGAGTGGGATTGGGGGCGGGGTGGAAACCTAAAAGTAGGAAAGAATTTAGACTGCTGGGAGATTTGGGGGAAAGGGGTGATGTTGTGGGGTTGTTAGGAGCATTTGTCATATTGACTGATTGGTTATCACTTGCATACGATTTTGTAGGAATTGAGAGATTAATTGGAAAAACACAGGGTTTAAATAAGAGAAGGAGAAAGATAGTATTAAAGGAGGTTAACTGTGTGAGGGAGAGCTTTTGTTTCTGTGGTGTATGAGGAAGCATGTGGTATTCATAAGCAGCCACTTTTATTAACAAGCTTGGGTTTGAACACAGAATGGGAGCCAGATGAAGAGTGAAATATTAGCTGTAATTGCCTGGAGGAAACGTGTAAATCCGAAACTTAAATAAAAGCAGGGCATGTAAAAGTAAATGAGTACAGTATTTACATTATCACAAGGAGGGTTAAGATGGCAGGGTTGGGTGAGGGGCATTGAAACACATTTTGAAGTGTGTTTTAAGTAGTAGGGGCGACTGCATAAAGATGGAGAAGGCGAGGGGCTGAATGTAAGTGTGTGAGGTGTAAAGAGGAAACTTTGGAGGCTGTGAGAGCTAGAGGGTCAGTGGGGCGGAGCCTGTGATTTTGAGGGATTCCAAGAGTATCAGGGGCGTTGTCATGAGGGCCTGCCCAGGGCAGTGAGGTTAAGTTGTTTGGATAAAAAGGCTGCAGGCCATGGGCCTGGCTCCTATGGGAGAATCCTGACCGCACAGCCCTGGACTTTAGCAGTATAGAATGAAAAAGTGTTGAGACAGGTTGGGGAGGGCTAGGGAGGGAGCAGTTTTTAGAGCTGTTTTTTAAGGAGCAAAAGGAGGAGCGAGGAAAGGATTTGGGATTAATACGGTTGGATAAGTTTTCTTTAGTGAGTTTATACAATGACTCAGTTAGAATAGCAAAACCTGGTATCCTGAGGTGAAGCAGCAACCACACCCAGGAAGGAGAGAAGCTGTTGCTTGGTGGAGGGGTTGGGGTTTGGGAAATTTACTGGTTGCGGTTGGCAGGGAAAGCGCCTGTATGCTGATGAAAGATCGTAACAGATGGGGAAGAAATTTGGGCTTCAGGAAGGGATCCGTGATGCCCCATTGAGTACAGATGCTGAAGAAGCAGGAGGGTGAATTAAAAGACCATGTTGCAATAGACAGGTGATAACAGGCTTTGTGCCTTTTAAAGCCTGTTGTGGGGTGGGGTACGGGGCTGGGCAGGGTAAGGGTGGTTAGGTTCTAAGGGGATGAGGAGGGGTGAGTAACTTGTAGCAACAGATGGGAAGGCGGTGTTTTACACCCTAGGGTTAAGGTGGGGGGACATAGGGGAGCTATTGAGGGAGGTACGGGTCTGGGGAGGAGGGCAGCAATGAGGCATGGCTGTAGCCCAGGAACAGTGAAGAAAGCAGACAATTTCGCTAGGATATCTCGGCCTAAAAGGGGAACTGGACAGGTGGGGATGATTAGGAAAGACCGTGGAAGGCAGTGCTGGCCTGATTGACACCAGACGTGGGGAGTTTTGAGAGGCCTGGAGACCTTGCTGTCAATTCCCACAACAGCATGGCGGCCAAGGAGACAGGTCCTTGAACAGAAGGCAGTGTGGGGTGGGTGCCTCCGTGCTGATTAAGAAGGGGATGGACTTGCCCTCCACGTAAGAGTTACCTGAAGTGTGGTGTCCGTGATGGTCCAGGGGCTTCCGAGACGCTCGGGCAGCGTCCGTCTTTAGCCGCCAAGCCGAGGGTTGGAGCTTCAGGAGCTCTGGGAGCAGCAACATGAGTCGGACGGTCGACGTTCTGTGGGGGCCCCGCACAGACGGGGCAGGGCTCAGGAGTCCTGGGCTGTGGTCATTCCTTGGCCCAGTGGCCAGGTTTCCGACACGTGAAGCAAGGTCCAGGAGAGGTGGCTGGACGCGCTGCAGTCTGAAGGCGTTCAAGTCTTTGTGAGCCGGTGGTGTGGCTGGGGTTTGTCTTACGGAGGAGGCAGCGTTTGCCGTTCTGAGATGTGCAGCCAGGCACATTTCTCCCTGTTACTGAACACCTTGAAGGTGAGGTTGCTTAATTGCTGTTGTGGAGTTTGAGGGACAGATTTTAATTTTTGTACCTTTTTGTAATGTTGGGGTTGATTGGGTGATAAAAAGCATATTAAGTGTTTTTTGGAGGTGAGAGTCAAAGTAAGGATGACATTTAAGTTACTCCAGGTGGGATTATTGGACTGGGTTAAGTATTGGAGGATTTGATGAAAAAGAGCCTAACTGGTGGCCAATTTGGGAAACATTGGATAAAGGAAAAGGAATGTGCACCCCTAACTATGCCTTTGGCTCCAGCCACCTCTGGAAGGGGAATTGTTGGGCAGAGGCAGAGGAGTTAGCTGCAGGACTAAACTGTAAGCCAGGCCGCATATGAGGTGGGAGGTGACAGGAGGGGCATGAGGAGGCGGGTTGTGGGCAGAGGAAGAGGAGGAAGGCTCTGGGGGGTGGGGTTAGGTCTTGGATGAGGGCCTGGTTTGGACAAGTGGGAAGGAGAAAGGTCAGAAGGGTTGATGGACAGGGAGGATTCTGGCTTACCGGCAGAGGAAGGAGGGGCAGACAGACGGGAAGAGAAGGAGTAGAGATTAGGGAGGGATTGGTGTGTAAAAAAGTGCCTGGACGTAGGGAATTTCAGACCATTTGCCTGTGTTGTGATGAAAATTGTCTAAATTTTGTAAAATAGAGAGGTTGCAAGTGCCATTTTTTGGCCAATTGGAGCTGTTGTTTAACTTGTATTGTGGCCGTGCAGTGTTACAGAAGAAGACGAGACGTTTGGGTTTTAGGTCAGGAGACAGCTGAGGAGGCTTGAGGTTCTTTAGAACACAGGCCATCGGAGAGGAGGGAGGGATAGAGGACAAGATTGCCCATGGTTCTGGAAAGGCAGCAGGGACAAGGAGAATAGGCACGCAACCCAGCCACTCAACAGGCGTCCCTAGTTGAGCCTGGGTTGAACCTCGTCGTTGGTGAGCGGTCAAAGAGAGCGTCCTCTACGTTGACCTGCCACCAATATTGGCCATGAGCCTGGTGGGCAAGTGACTAGGGTGAACGTCTCCATGACAGTCAAACCCCTGGGAAAACTGAGTGGATCTGTGACCTACATAGGATTTTCCAGTCCTGAACCTCATGAAAGAACCTAGTTTACCTGATTTTCCTTGTCTTTGTGGTGGAAAAAGGATGAAACCGAAAGTGGGGGAAGTGGAAAGGAAAAGACAAAAGGATGGGAAAGCAAAAAGAGAGACTGCTTGCCAAAATAGTTTGGGTAGTTTTTGGGGGGCGGGGGTGTTGCAGAGTAAGTTCAGTTACAGTGGTGGGGGGTAGGGGCAAGGGGTATACATGACTCCAAGTTCAGTCACAATGACAGGGTTGGGTGAGAGGTACTTACATTATCATAAGAACAGTTAAGATGGCAGGGTTGGGTGAGGGGCTTGTCTGGGGAGGCTCCGCCGCTGGCCGATCAGGGACCATGGGGAATGCAGGCGGGTGTGGGAGACATCAGCTGAGGCAGGCAGGACTTCAGACTTTCAGACTCCAGGCTTGCATAAGGAGACCCGATACATCGTTACTTCTTTTTATTTTAACTATATACACATAGAAAACAATATACAGTTATATATATGCCACATGTGTATATATACTTAATATATTATTATTCAATGTAATATGCATATTAAATATTAGGTTGGGGCAAAAGTAATAGCTGTTTTTGCCCCTAAAAGTAATGGCAAAAACCACAGTTACATCAACCTAATATATGTTCCATACTTTTCTACAAATATGTAATATATATTTTATATATAAACCTCCTCCAATACTGTTTTGGAAACAGGTGTGGTGCAGTTAAACACTTCTGCATGAAGAGCTTACACCTTTTCCTTAGTGGCACAGTCATTTCCTAAAACACTGTCTTGGAGGGACAGTATGTTCAGGACCCCGGTCTCTGAAGATAAGGATGGGCGTTGGCCTCCGAGGACGCAGGTGCCACACAGGCCCACACGTCACCACAGAAACTGACGCCAATGCTGTTCTGAACAAGACCTATTTCAGAGCCCATCTTCATCAGGAGAATGGAGCTTACAGGACAGCTGAGGCTCTAGAATTTCTCTATAACATCATTGGGCCCAGGTGTTTTTCAGGTGAGCAAGCAGTGATGACAAAAACACTGGCCTCTGCAGACGAAAGCAAATGCCATGCCTGGGGGTCACTGTGTTTAGTGGAAGACGCTCCCTGTGAAGTATCTCCTGTGCCCCTTGTAACTCCCTGTAGTCGGACACGCTCCCTGTGAAGGTGTCTCCCATGCCTGGCTGTCACTCCCTGTGTACTGGGACACTCTCCCTGTGAAGGTGTCTCCCGTGCCCGGCTGTCACTCCCTGTGTAGTCGGACACGCTCCCTGTGAAGGTGTCTC
>NW_022436971.1:24557355-24598651 GCF_009761245.1 Sapajus apella
GAAGGTGTCTCCCATGCCTGGCTGTCACTCCCCGTGTACTGGGACACGCTCCCTGGGAAGGTGTCTGCTTTCATGCCTTTCTCACATTCCAGCTATGGGAGGAGCCCTGGGGTCGGGCATTCTTTAGAGCTGAGGGCTGCAGTGGAGCTCAGTCCTGTTGAGCAGCCACTGCTGATGGCACAAACGCACTCACACACTCTATGTTGTTCTCTCCAAAGAGCCATTTCTGCTTTTAAAAATAGGACCACAGCAGATATTAGTTTCCAGAAAATGCTTTTGGGACATCTTCCCAGTACAGAGCACCACCCTGTTGTATTCTCAGGAGCCTTTTCCAGCCACAGGAAGCTTCCAGGAACGTAGGCCAGCTGCGTAACGGCACGGGTGTCAAATGCATTGCCGTGGTGGGCGGTAGGATCAAGGAAAGCAACTGCCTCGAATTTCATAGCCTCATGCCCATGGTGCCTTCCCCATCCACGCAGAAATCACTGAAATTAGTGCTAGATCTGTGTGATAAATAACAAAGATAGCTGTCTTTAGAAGGCACCGATTAAAATGAAAAACTAGCCTTATTCTGTTAGCACTTCTATGGGACTTCTTGTTTTTCAAACTAGCTTTTGATATGGCTTGAAGCAAAGTACCGTGAACAGCTGAGGTAGCACAAAGTTAGAACCCAGAGGGGGGTGTGAGGGACTTGGTGTGAGCTGTGGCTCCAAGGGGCAGTGACAGGAACATGCCCTCCGCGCTCGGGCTCTGCATCAGGAACACGCCAAGCACATGCTCATGGCCCCTGCCATGGGTCCATCCCCGCCATGCGCACAGCAAGGGAAATGTCACTGCCTCTGTGGTAATGCCTGTGCTGGCAGCTGAGGAAGAGAAACACAATTGCAGTAAAAGAAACAATGTCACAACAAGAAAGCAAAACGTGACGAACACAGCTTAGAGGGGGAAGCGCTGTGGCCAGAGGACTACTGCCCTCCAGAACCTGTTCAGCAGGCGGTGCAGGAACTTCCCACCATGGCCTCTCCTGCCTGCTGGTGTCACTCAGCTCCACAGTCCTGACTGTCGTCTGTAGATGTGATCCCAAGCTTTCGTCTTGACTCTGAAGGCCTCTCCTGAGCTCTGGACTTGTGATACTTCATGTTCCAGCTCAGCTGTCTCACAATGTCTGGACAAGAGGTAACAGGCACTTCTGATGCCAGGGAGAAGCCCAGCAGCACCTGTAGCCAGACTCCACACCCAGGGCACCACACTCACCCGTGGCTGTCACAGAAGCCTGGAGGTCCAGCTTCCTCTGCCGCAGAGGCTGTAGCACATTTCAAAGCTCTTGTGTTTTCCTGCAGCCCCCCCCACTCCCGGTTGTTTCCCCGGGAAACTGATGTAAGGAGGGAGGTGCTGTCAGGTTGGCATGTGGGGCTCACATCCCAGACAATCTGCGGGGCTTTGTGAATACCAAGACCCTGAATCTTTAAAGCAGCTCATTAGGTGTTACTCATGTTGTTCTACACACGAGGAAACTTTCAGAGAACTTACCCTACCCCACTGATACAGATAATGGTTATGGAGTGTTAGCTCCTGTCCTAGGAATAGAGAATCCATCGGCAAACAGCAGAAGGCAATTATTCAAAGGATCATGCAGGGCTGGATCGCAGAGGGAGCTCTGAGAGTAACTGACCTTGGGTTCTCTCCAGCTTACAGCATCACAGGAGACACCCTATAGGAAATAAGGAAGCCTCAGCCTCAGGTCACTGACTCCTGCTCTGCAGCAGCAATGATGCTTCTCAACGTGTGTGGGCCTCAGGAGAAGGGACAGATTAGGGCTGTGACACAGTCCACAGTCATCTCACCATGGTGGAAGGATGTGTGTGTTTGCGATTGCATGCTTGATCAACAGGATCCTCAAGAAAGAGGCTGAGGTGAGCCTTCCAAAACCTTTTTTTGCAGTCAATTTCCATCTCTATGTAGGTCTGTAAAATAATCTCTCAACGAATTGCTCACTGCTTTTCCAGTTCAGTAACTGGGCAGTCGACATGAGGGAACATGCTTTATCAATCACCTGGATTCCATTGAAATTCCAAACCTCTTCTGGCTTCGTAGATTTCATTCCCTGTTACTTCTTTCCATTGAAAAAAATCAGATTGTTACATTGACTCATGGTGAAAATGTTTGATGATGGAACAAAACCTTTAGTTGAAAATAAAATTGTTCATTATATGCAGGGATGCCATATCCTGAAAAAATAAGCTGTAGAATTGAAGAGAAAAGCCTCCTTCAAAAACTGCCCCCGCCTTTCACTGAGGTTGCAGGATCTCCTGGAAAATGCTGTAGGGGTGTGAACAAGCGATGGTGGAGATTCTCAGTGTTTCTTCAGCTCCTGCTGCAGGAGGGCAGACAAACAGGCCATGCAAGGATGAAAGCAGGGCAGGCACGGCTCTAGGCTCCAGCAGGGCCAGGAGGGGCATCAGGAGGAGAAGGCGTTTAAATTACAACAAAATGAGTATGTGTGAATAATTTAACAGCAAAGAAGCTTGCAGGTTATTGTAGCCTAAAGACTCACAGGTGAGTCACAGGCTGAAATAAATAGTGGGTTTTCATGACAGTGTTATTACTCAAAGAAAATAAAACACTAATCTTGCTAAGGGTGACGTATTAAAGTGGAGGGGAGGCTAAACAGATCGCTGTGATTGGCTAAAAATGCAACATTAAAATAAGGAGTTACTGCTGTTCAACTCTGAGAAATGCAGAGGTGACCTATTCAGCACTACAGCGGAGCTTAGGGAACAGGAATGAGGCAGTGATGAAGGTGGGTGTGAACAAGGATTAGGTGAGGAGCAAACAACTAATCCTCTCATTTAAACAATTACCCGACCTAGTCTCCCAAATTACATCCGGGAAGTGTGTGGTAAAAGTGTTATTTGAGGTCAGTAGGATTACATGGATTCTTAAATAACTAATATTGGGAATATTAACTCCATTTTAAAAAGTCAGATCCCAGGACACAGAATACACTACTCAAGATGGAAATCTGTATGTGATAAAAAGCGATGTAAATAGAACTACATATTTAAAAAAATATATAATCTTATACTTTCCACAAGCTGCAAGGAATAAACTAAATAAATATTTTTTCACAGAAGCTAAAAGACTTTGTATGGCCAAAAAACAATAAATAAGATTAATGGCAAAAAACGAACCAAGATAAAATCCATGCAGCCTACGTAACTGTACATGCCTGAGCCTCCCTGCCTCCCACCTTCCAGCCTCCCTGCCTCAGCCTGCCCTTTCCCTTCACTTCAAGCAGAACCCAGTGTCCTTATTTGTGTCCATGTGTTTTCAGCATTTAGCTCCTAATTGAGAAGATGTAGTATTTGGTTTTCTGTTTCTGTGTAAATTCGGTTAGGATAATGGCCTCCAGCTGCACCCACGTTGCTGGAAAAAACATAATTTCATTCTTTTTTATGACTGTGTGGTCTTCCGTGGTATATATGCTCCACATTTTCTTTAACCAATCCACTATTGATGAGCATTTGGGTTGATTCCATGTCTTCGCTATTCCGAATACTGCTGCAATGAACATACATATGCATGAATCTTTATGTTAGAATGATTCCTATTCCTTTGGGTTTATCCCATATCATAGCATTACTAGGTCGAATGATAGTTCTAAGTTCTTTGAGAAAACTACAAACTGATTTGCACAGTGGCTAAACAAATTTACATTCCCACTGGCATTGCATAAGAATTCCCTTTTCTCTACAGCCTCACCAGCATCTATTATTTTTTGTTTTTATTAATAGCCATTCTGACTGGTGTGTGATAGTATCTCACTGTAGTTTTGATTGGTATTTCTTTATTATTGCTGTCAAACATTTTTTCATGTGCTTGTTGGCCGTGTTTATGAAGTGTCTGTTCATGTCCTTTGCCATTTATTAAAGGCTCTTTGCTTTTTAAGTTGCTTTTTGCTTTTTAAGTTTCTTATAGATTCTGGCTATTAGACCACTGTCAGATGCATAGTTTGCAAACATTTTCTCACATTCTGCAGGTTATCTGTTTACTCTGTTAATAGTTTCTTTTGCTCTGCAGAAATTCTAGTTTAATTAGGTTTCATTTGTCAATTTTTGGTTTTGTTGCAATTGCTTTTGGTGACTTTGTCATGAAATCTTTGCCAGGGCTTATGTCCAGAATGGTATTTTCTAAGTTTTCTTCCAGGGTTTTTATAGTTTTAGGTTTTATATTTAATTCTTTAATCAATCTGGAGTTGGTTTTTGTATATGGTCAAAGGAAGAGGTCCAGTTTCAATTTTCTGTATATGGCTAGCTGGTTATCTCATAACCATTTATCGAATGAAGAGTTATTTCCCCTCTTGCTTTTTTAAAAATGAATTTTGTTAAAGATCAGATGGTTGTAGGTGTGTAGCTTTATTTCTGGGTTCTCTAACCTATTGCATTGGTCTATGTGTCTGTTTTTATACCAATACTATTCAGTTTTAGTTACCATAGCCTTGTAGTATGGTTTGAAGTCAGGTAATGTGATGCCTCTGGCTTTGTTCCTTTTGCTTAGGACTGTTTGACTATTTGGGCTCTTTTTGGTGCTTATGAGCTTTAGAATTCTTTTTTTCTAATTCTGTGAAAAATGTCATTAGTAGTTTGATAGGAATAGCATTAAACCTATAAATCACTTTGGGCAGTGTGACCATTTTAACAATATTAATCATTCCTATCCACAAGCATGGTATTTTTTTTTCCATTTGTTTGTGTTGTCTCTGTTTTCTTTCAGAAGTGTTTTGTGATACTCATTGTAGATATTTTTTTGCCTGTCCTTTATTTCTAGCTGCCTCTAATATTTTTTTTTTTTCTTTCATGCTGACCTTAGAGAATCTGATGACTGTTTCTTGGGGTTGGTTGTCTTCTATGCTATCTCACAGGGATTCTCTGCATTTCTTTAATGTCGACCTCTCTATTGAGGTTGAGGAAATTTTCATGGACAATATCCTCAAATATGTTTTCCAATTTACTTTCTTTCTCTCTCTTTTGAGGATGCCATGAGTCACAGCATTGGTCCTTTTACATAATACCATATTTTTTCAGAAATTTTGCTTATTCTTTTTAATTTATTTGTAAAACTTTTGTCTGAGTTGCTTTGAAGAACTGGTCTTTGAGCACTGAGATTCTTTTTTTTTTAGCTTGATCTATTATGCTATTAACACTTCTGCTTATATTATGAAACTTTTATAGTGAGGTTTTTAGCTGTGTCATAGCAACGTAGTTCTTTCTTAACATGGCTATTTTGTCTTTTAGCTCTTGTATTATTTTCTTGGGTTACTTTTATTTCTTGGATTGGGTTTTGACTTTCTCCTGCATCTCCATGATTTCTGTTTCTATCCATATTCTGAATTCTATGTCTGTCATTTCAGCCATTTCAACCTGATTAAGAACCATTGCTGGAAGCCAGTCCAGTCATTTGGAGGTAAGCTGACACTGGCTTTTAGAGTTACCAGAGTTCTTGTGCTGATTCTTTCTCATCTGTGTGGGCTGATGTTCCTTTCATCTTGGAAGTTGCTGTCCTTTAGATGGGATTTATTGCTTATAACTTATCTGATGCTCTTGAGGGTTTGACTGTAGTGTAAGTTGGGTTCAGTCAACTGGCTTTATTTCTGGAAGATTTCAGGGAGGCAAGGCTCAGCTCAGCACTCCTGAGCTGCATGCTCTCACCCTGGGGTCTGGTACCAGGACCACAGCTTTGATCTCTGGTTACACCTCTCTTGAGGTTAAGCACCTGTTGTGCTGGAGGGGCTGAGCTCTTCCCAGTCTTTTGGCAACAATGCTCCAATGGGGGCTGCTGGCCAAAACATTTCATTGAGGCAGTGGCAGTGGGGTCTACACTTGTGTGTGCATGCCAGAGGCAGCAGAAGCCTGTTATTTTAAAAAGTGAAATTAGAGGTTGGTTTCTGTGTTGTGTGCGTTTTTTTAGTAGGTTCAGAGTTGTGCAACCCTTACCAGTAACAACTTTTTAATCACCTAAGGAACATGCACTACTCATTTCTCCCTCAGCCAAGACACTGTCACAAGAAACGCAGTTTCTGTCTCTGTAGATTTGCCTGTTGAGGGCATTTTATACAAAGGGAATCACACAATCATTTGTGACTGGCTTTTTTCACTCAGCATATTGTTTGCAAGGTTCATCTGTGTGGTAGCAGGAATAAGTCCTTTATTTCTGTCTACTTCAGAACAATATCCCCTTGTGTGACTACAATATATTTATCCATTTATTATTTGATAAACATTTAGTTTGTTTTTTGCCTTTTGGATATGTTCAGTAAGACTTATATGTCTTTGTAAACATATGTTTTCAATTCTCTTGCGTATACACTTAGAAGTGGAATTACTGGATTGTATTGTAACTCCATTTGTCATTTTAAGAAAATGTCAAAGTTGAACTATTTTTCAAAATGGTAGCACACTTTGTGAGCACCAATTAACCATAAATGTAAGGGATTATTTGAGAAATATACATGTCCAGTTATTTATGTGTCTCTTTTGCCATTTCCATCCTGTCATGATAACTGAAGCTTTGTAGCAAATTTTGAATATTTCAAATGTAGTTTTTAAATATTGTTTTGGATATTCTGCATGCTTTGCATTTTCCTATAAATTTTAGAATTATAGCACAGTTAGTTAAAAACCAGTTAGAATTTTGACAGCAATTACATTAAATTTGTAGATCAACTTAGAGAATATTACCACATTAACAATGTTAAGTCTTGCAATCAGTAGCATAGGGTGTCTTCCATGTATATGGATCCTCTTAAATTTCCTTTTACAATGTTTTATAGTTTTTTAGTATACAAGTCGCATTTAAATTTAAACATAAGTATTTATTGTCTTTATACTATTTTAAAATATTTCTAAATTTTAGTTTGAAATTAATTTTTGCATATTGATCTTGTATCCTGCCAGTTTAAGCTTTTTAATTTTTGAAATAATTTTCTATGCACAAGACCATGTAATCTGCAAATAGATACAATTTTATTTATTCCTTTCCAAACTTGATTAGTGTGTTATCATAAAATGGTGCTGAATTTTGTTAAAAGATTTTTTACATCAACTAAAATGAAACCAATATGGCGAGTTGCTCTTAGCTTTTGTGTATTTGATAACAGTCATCCTTACAGGTGTGACAATATCTAATGTTGTTTTAATTTGTATTTTCCTCATGATTAATGATGTTCAGCACCTTTTCATATACCGCAAAGCTATTTTTCTGGTCTTCTTTGGAGACTTGTCTGTTCAGGTTCTTCACCAACTTTTTGAGCTGTTTTGTGA
Organism: Sapajus apella; assembly: GCF_009761245.1. NCBI lineage: Eukaryota > Metazoa > Chordata > Mammalia > Primates > Cebidae > Sapajus > Sapajus apella. The sequence goes on from NW_022436971.1 coordinate 24,564,675, forward strand.
CAAATTGTTGTTGTTTTCCTGCTATTGAGTTGTAGGAGCTCTTTATAAATTTTGGATATTAATCCGTTAGCAGGTATGTGGTTTGTAATTATTTTTTTTCCACAGGGTGGCTTTTTATTTTATTGATTTTTTTCCTTTGCTGTACAGAAGATTTTTGATTCAATGTAGTCTTATTTTTTTATTTTTGGTTTTCTAGTATAAGTTTTTGATATTAATATTTTTAAAAAATATTGCCAAGGCAAGGCCAATAAGTTTTTTTCCTCTACATTCTATTCTAGACATTATGGTTTCAGGTTGTCCATTTAGATCTTTCATTCATTTTAACTTTTGTATAGGGTGTGAAATATGCATCCAGTTTTATTCTGTTTCATGTGGAAATCCAGTTTTCCCAGCACCAAAATCCTTTACATTTTCTTTCCTTTTTATTTTAATTATGCTTCATTATTATCTTACAAATATAATGCCTTGTAAATTATTTGATCTTTTGACCTGGAGGCTTTGAAGACTTTTTTCCCTTGAGATCTAAGAGTTTTGTTGGGATGTATTGTTGTTGGTCTTTCTGAGTCAATGTTCCTACTAATCTAGTATATTTTTAAATATATAGACTAATAGCTTCTTTTGTTTTTGGAAGGTTTTCTCAGATTATTTTAAACATTTGTTATATTCTATACCTTTGGTGTTTTTGCCTTCATGGATTCCAATTATATGTATGTTGTTTCAACCATTTCCTCCATAATTATTTTAAATTTATTTTCTCATTTTCATTGTATTTTTCTACATTTATTCAGTATGTCTTGGTAAATTTTCATTTTAGGCTATTTTTCATGGTGCACTTTACTTTTTTCTCTCTAACTTTGTTTTCACCATTTCCTTCCTGTGTTTAATCAACTGTCATTTCATTCTCACTGTGGCTTTTCCTTTTTTTTTTTTCTTTTTTTTTTTTTTTTTACAGTGCCTAGATGTTTTTATATCTCTCAAATAATGGCCTAAGAATAATTAATGTAGTTTAAAATGTTAGGTTAAAATTTTATTCTGCTCCACGTTTCTTTTGGGGGTTTGAAGAGCAAACTGGATATTGTTTTTGGACTACTAATTTTAATGTAGTAGCTTTATTGAAATTAACATATTTTTAAAAATTAATTTTATGGATTTGAGGGTGGTTTATAAGATTCCTAGTTCCACACCATCCTCTTCTGTCCATACAGTTAAGCATGGTTTCATTAATGGACTTCTGCTGCTGCTGCTACTGCTGCAGCTGGTGGTGGTAAAGGGAGGACTTGTGTTCTCTTTGACCATGTGGAACTTGAAACTTTCATCTTTTTTTCTTACCCTTTATCAACTCCCAAAGAGTGCTTCTCCCTTAGTGCTTTTGCTTTCTTCTCCTCCATAAGCAATGCACTTTGAAGACTGCCCCTCCAATTAAACCCACCTGAAGATTCCTCTGCTGCAGTCACTTCTTTGAAATATCGGAATACCTTTTCATTATTTTCACATTTAGGATGATTTTTCTCTTTAGGACTGTGATTTTAAATCAATCTCAAGTTAGCCTGATGCTAACTTTGTTCTTTCTTCTCTGTAGTTGTTTTTAAGCCCCTTTGCCCACTGCAAAGGCTTTTGGAAGAAGCATGAAAACAATCTTTCTCTTTATTATTTTTTTTTCTTACTTAGAAGTAACTTTAAGTTTGAGATGATTCTGTGTCCGGTACATTGAGAGAGTGTTTTCTGGTTTTTTTTAAGATTCATATTAGTGTTTGTATTTGGGGAGATTATTTGGGGACATGCAGATTTCAGAAACTACCATTATTCCTGTTAAATATTTTAACAAAAACAATATTTTGCTTTTTAAATCAAATATTTTAAATTTTTATTAACTGTAAGAAACTTTCAAAGATCAGAACACACACTTTGTCAAAGAAGAAATACAAATAACAAACATGTGAAAAGAAATTGTTCAGTATTATCAGGAATCTTAGGTATGAGGTTAAAACAATCATGGAACACTAAACATTTGTAAGGTCATTAAAAATACATTGCCAGTGTTGGCTTAACACCGCTGGTCTCAGGCACCCCTAGGTACAATAACTGAAAGTCTCAGTATATCGGACGAATGTCAAAAATGTTCCTATATTTCATTTTAGCCATTTAATTTCCAGAAATTTATTGTGATCAAATAATAAACAATGAATATAAAATTTATTTGTAATTGTGTTCTGAAGAACTGTTTATTGGCCAGAGTTGGAAATAAGAGTTGGTTAAATAAATCATGGTTTATATAACATAAACTTTGTAATGTTTAGAAAAATATTTAGTGATAAGTATTACTCATAGTCTGTTGTTAACAAAAAGGGTACAAAACTGTGTATATAAGCATTCCATTTTTCTTAAAAAATTTTGTTTGTATGCATGTAGAAGAAAACAAAAGATTACCAATAATTTTGTCATGCTGTACAACTGTTGGGTTTTGTTTCATTTTTCTTTGTATTTTTAAGTTTGGCATACGCATTTTTCAATAACAATACATAATTTTTAAAACAGAAACATGAATGAAATACATAGCCAAACTTTCTAAATTCACTAGTTCTGAACAAAGAATTCAAATAATTGTGACTTAACAGCACTCCTACGTTATCCTATAAAATTAGCTAATATTTTTCTTTTATCCACTGTAAAAATTAAAGGAGTCACTTATTAACTTATTGATGTCAGAATATGTGAGACAAATATTTCATATATTTTTAAAATCATATATAAAATTACTGATATAGATAAATTCTATGAAGTGTTTTATAAGAAACTACAAAATACCCATCACTTACTGAAATGTGTTGGGCTGTGTTTCTGCGGTCCAGCCTTTTTCCATATCCCTAGGTATCACCTCTCTCAGGTCATCAGGCTCTGATGGCCCCATGGGTCACACTGTTGTGTCTGTGAGTGAGTCACCCCCTCCCTGCCCTTCTTTGAAGGGCCAGGTCTGTCTGCTCACACCAGTGCCACATCCATCCCTGCACTGCAGGTTTCCTTGGGCCATGCAGTGCATTTCTATGTCCCCACAGGAGCCCTGCTCCCAGCTGCCTCCTCTTCACCTGTGCTTGAATCTGGGGGCTCCTGCCCACCTGCTGAGTTCCTAATACCTGTTTGGCCTGAACCACATGCTTTCAGTCTCAACTCTCCGTTCCCTGCTCTCCTTCCCTTCTAAATCCCCAGGGTGTGGCCTCCAGGCTGCACTTCAGTCTCAGAACTCTGACTTCACATTAGCAAGAAGCTAATGGAGATGTTTCTCCATGTGCCCAAGTCAACCCAACATTTATCTAATTCACCTGGGCTGCGCCAGTGCCATCAGGTCTCCTGAGTCTGTTACAAGCATGCTTTCATGCTAATCTGTTAAACACACACCAGACACAACAAATATCACACACCACACACTACATACCACACACACTATACACACCACACACATCACACCATGCATCACACACTACACCCCAAATACACCACATATCCCACACACACCACACACCACAGACCACATATCACACACACAACACCCTCCACACCAAACACACAACAAACACATCACACACCACACACCACACACCACAACGCCACACCAAACACACCACATCACACATACTACATGCCACACACACTATACACCCCACACCACACACACCACAAACACAATACACACACATCACACACACTAAACACACACACCACACACTACACACATTACATACCACTTACCACAGACATCACATGCTACACACCACACAGTACACACACCACACAGCACACCTATCACACCGCACATCACACACACACACACACACACCACACACACCCCACACACCATACACCACACATCTCACATAGCACACATCACACACATACTACACACATCACACCACACACCAGACATCACACCACACACATCACACACCACAGCCACCACGCACCACACACATCACACACACCACAGTATACACACTACACATCACACAGACCAAACACCACACACCACACACACACCACACACATTACACGCCACACAAACCACACACAACACGTACATCACATGCCACACACACATGCACACATCACACAGCACACACACCACATATCACATACCTCACATATCACACACCACACACCAAACATCACATACCACACACACACACCACATACCCTCCAACACAGACATCACACGTGACACACAGTGCACACACTAACATACATCATACCCACCATACACCACACATCACACACACCCCACACACCACTCATATCACACACCACACACACCACAAAAACCACACACATCACACACACACCACACCACATAAACCACACATACCACACACTACAAATATCACAACTACACATACCATACCACAGACACCACTTACGACACACACTCATGCTGAGCAACTATTAATATAACAAGTCAACTGCTAAGTGCCTCACAATGGAAAAGGTGGCACCCCCTGATTTACTTGCCCTTAGACATTGGCTTATGACCTTCATGTACCTCTGTTGCCTATAATGATGAAGTTTTCTGTGATTTTGGCACACTAGCTAGTGCTTAGAGGATCTTCCAAAAGGCATAAAAATGGCTCATTACCAATAGAAATTAGGTCCAGGCAAAATACAAGATAAAGTAAAATAGGTCAGATAACTATACAACTGTGACAAGAAAACAGATTACTATATATCTAGAAACTCAATCAAGTTTAATACATATTTTTGCTTTTTATGTAGGGAATATTTTTACCACTCCAAAAAGTACAGAGAATAATTTTATAGTAATTTGCCAGCTGCTCGGAAAAAGACACACCTGAAAATTTAATGTTTTCTTCTGATCTTTTTAAGAAAATAAAACAGAGACATGATATTCATGTAAACTCCCCCAATTATATTCCCACCATCCTTTCCCCAGAGATAATTGCTATAATGTGAAGTTGGTAAGTACCCGCTTTATAAAGTGCTTTATGCTTTTACTATACATGCAAGAAGTTGACTTAAAACTAAGAGTTACATATGTATACTTACATTTACATTGCTGTGGGTAAGTTTACATGTCCCCACATGTGAACAGGCACAGGTGAGTACAGGTCATTCTTTGTTCACTGCCGTGTGACACTACACTCCCTGTCACTCACCGTTTTCATCTGTGTCCTTGCCCATGGACACTGGCCTGCCTACATTTTTGCTACCATGGCCCACAGTGTGCCGTGCACCCTTAGCTTTGGCTCCTTGTGCCTGACATGAGCCCCTGCAGGAAAGAGTGGCTGGGCCTAGGCTCTGCACGAGCACACCTCCAGATTTGCCTTTCTGAAGCACCGCACAGGTCAGAGCTCCTGCTGTTGAACAGGCAGGGCCTCTGCAAGGGCTCAGGCTTGCAGTGTTCAGTCTGAGTATCCATGCAGTCCTGGGCCAGTTCCGCATGAAAGTCTTGGCCTCAGTTTCCCTGGTGTGGTCCTGGGCCAGCTTCTCATGGAAGTCTTGGCCTCAGTTTCCCTGGTGTTGTTGTGGGCCAGCTCCCCACAGAAGTCTTGGCCTCAGTTTCCCCGGTGTGGTCCTGGGCCAGCTTCCCATGGAAGTCTTGGCCTCAGTTTCCCTGGTGTGGTCGTGGGCCAGCTCCCCACAGAAGTCTTGGCCTCAGTTTCCCTGGTGTGGTCGTGGGCCAGCTGCCCATGGAAGTCTTGGTCTCAGTTTCCCTGGTGTGGTCCTGGGCCAGCTTCCCATGGAAGTCTTGGCCTCAGTTTCCCTGGGGTGGTTCTGGGCCTTCCCTGTGGAAGTCTTGGCCTCAGTTTCCCCTGTGCTGCCATTTCTCATGTGTGACTGGTTGCTTCCACCACATGAACCAGGCTTGTCAGCACTGTGTCACTGCCACACCTCCTTGTCATCAGCCGGGCTTCGGGGGAGCTCTGGGCTCTGTTATTGGTTCCCTCTGAAATGTTCCCCAGCTCCTGTATTGGATCCCACTCTTTATACATGGACAAAAATTTGATTGCATATTTGATTTCAATGAGTTGCATGCCAGCCCATGATTCTCTAGATCAGTGGGAAGCCTGGTCCCTTCTCACTGCCTTTTGTATAGCAATCATGTCCTTTCGGTCAGGGTTGGGTGGGATTCTCTGTAAATGTCCAGATAGTGACAATTTTAGACTTGGTTTGTCACACCGTCTCCGTCACAGCCATTCGCGGATGCAGCACCTGGAAGCCTGGAAAGGAGGCAGGTCTGAGTCCCCAGGTGAGTGTGACCTGGGGCACGGAGGCTGAACCAGCCCAGGGGCAAGAGCTGTGGACCTGTCTCACACACACAATCTAAAGAATCAATTTCTAAAAGTGTATTGTAACTTGCTGTATACTAAGAAATGCCTGCATAAAATCAAAATCATGTAACTTAGTTGCCCTTTTCAGGAACAGAAATCTGTAAAACTATAGAAAGTTAGTGATATCTTCTGTCTTCACTTATTTTAAAAAATTGAATCGTGTTTTCCCAATTATGTATAGCAAAGCTGAGCAGCTTCTGTTGATTCAGCAGTGTTGTGTGTGTGTGTGTGTGTGTGTGTGTGCGCGCATGCACGTGCTTGTGTGTGATTTGCAGTATAATTCGTGGAGCTGGTGAGGTAAAGGGAGTACCTTTATCTATGCTGGTTTTGTTTTTGCCCCTGAATACGAAAAACAGAAATGTTGGTTTCTACAGGGTTCTCATTCAGGGTGTACTGACTTAGGCTGAATGACTCTTCACATATCTGTACAGTTGTTCATGGGCTCTGGAGTCTGGCATATTTGCAAGCTCATGAGTAAACCAGGCTCTTCCAACATTTGCTCTGGCCCCATTCACCAGGAATGTTAGACTGAGTCATTGCTGTGGAAGGAACTCGGGTTAGAGGAGAGCAACTATATCCCAAATGATCTTTCTCAACTTTCACCTAATACCTTTGCAGAGTCTGTGAAAGGAAAACCCTCTTAAACCCACATAGATTTCATTTAAAAAAATACATTGCGGAGCCCTAAGAAATCTTTTTTTTTTTTCTTGAAAACTGGTATATGGTGAAGGTATTCATGACCTTGAGTGACGGGATTTCAACTTAATTCCTCTTGAGAAAGTCAGATGGTATGATACAAAGATAACACGGTTTGTATGGATATGGACTCTGGCTTTGCATTGTTAAATACCTCCATGGCCTCAGGCAAGAAACTGAACCCCTCTGAACTCCAGTGTTCCTGCTCTAAGAATGCCTCTTGCTTCCTTCTCTCCAGGACCACTGGCCATGCTTGGAAAGTACTTTGAGAAATGCAAACTATGCACTTTTTCCAGCTCTCCGGCCTATGTGGAGACATCGCTCCAAGTCTGGAGCCTCCCAGCCCACACAAGCACTCTGCGTCCCCTGAAGTTGGGGTCCTAACATCCAGGAGCCAGTCCCTCCTCCAGCCATGTTGGGAGCGCAGCAACAGCCAACCTTAAAAAGGCGGCTTCTGCCATGCGGAGCCTCAGGTCTCAGCTTCTCCCAGGCCATCTGGAGTGAGAAATGCCAACAGCCACTGTCATTCCCTGGTGGCCTGGGAATTTCACCCTCCAGAGAGAAGAGGACACACTCTCAGCCTGCCGCCCCTGGACAGAAGGGCTTCCCACTTAACCTGCAACTCCTGCCCATGAGATACTCAGCTGGCTGGAGAAACATGAACCCAGGTATCCTCTGGCACAGCTCTCCTCACATGGACTCATGCTCCTCCCTGGCCCTGGTCACTGGGCATGCTGAGATTTTTACTCAGGATCAGGAAACTGCCTCTTCCCCTGATGCTTTCACAGCCCCTGCCCCTGGCCTCTGCTCACTCTTGATCGCAGGAGCCCAGCATCCTCAGTGAATTCTGGGGCACAGAGTTCCCAAATCTCCTTCTTCCTCAGGGCCTGGCCCACATCTCTCAGTGCCAGTTTCTATTTCTAAACAATAAGATTCAAGGACCTGACCCCTTTGGGGCTCACCTTGAACACTCTGCAGCCCCATCGCCTTTCCAGGGAACAGTGGATGCTTTCTCACACTTCCTTTTTGTGTAACTCCTGCTGTTCTCATGAGAACATCAGGGGCCACACGCATGTCCCACTGGGCCTCCTAATCTTGTCTTTCTCAACTCCACTGGCATTGACTTTAATTTAGCTTCTGCCATCTCTGTGTGAGCCCTAAAGCACTGACTTCTGATGTCTGCTCTTCTAAGCATCCTTATTCAGTCTGGTGGCTGCACTTGCTCTTTGAATTTTCCACATTCTCCAACTCAGCCCTTTCGTTCCAGCTCCAACATGCTACATACTCACTACAAATCCTCCTCCTCCTCTTTGTGAAACACATCAGGCTATGTGTTTACAGATTCAGTGAGAAGCCGCTGGCCACCGTGTGGGCTTAGGACAGACCACCCACGTGGTGGCCTGGCCCCCTTGATGGCAGAGGTGCAGGCTGGACTTTCCTTCACCTTTAACACTCAGTTCCCTCATTTATAAGATCAGAATAATTAGAGTACTTACCTCAGTGGCATATTGAGAAGATTAAATCAATTAAATTTCTATACCTAAAACAGAGAATGTGCTCAGCAAAGGTCATCTCTGGTCTTCCCCACGCACTCCTCATGCCACGGTCCCAGCCTTCACAACGCTCATTCCACCCAGCAGACAGCCACACCTCATTCAGAGTCGAGCGGGCCTGGCCCCGAGGCTTCTCACTCCAGATGCAGAAGTTAAATCCACATCTTCCTCCACAGGGAGAGAGGATGCCTTCGTCCAGGACCAGGTAGGTTCTCCCGCCTGATCTCCTGCTCTGGTCTCCTCCTGCGTCTCCTGGGTTCCAAACCATCTGTTCCGTGCTGACGTCGATTCTGTGCAGGTTCCCTGCCATAGGGTTCCGTGCAAGTTCTGTGCCCTGAGGTTCTGGTTCTGTGCCGTCAGGTTCTGGTTCCATGCCATCGGTTTCTGTGACATCGGGTTTCGGTTCCGTGCCGTCAGGTTCCGGTTCTGTGCCCTCAGGCTCCGGTTCCCTGCCGCCAGGTTCCGGTTCCGTGCCATCGGTTTCTGTGCCATCGGCTTCCGGTTCCGTGCCGTCAGATTCCGGTTCGGTACCTTCGGGTTCCATGCTGCGGTACCTTGGCGTTACCCCTTCTCCAGACCTCCCTCCACTTCCCACCCCTCTTCACCTAAAGCTGCCCCGAGAGCTTCTCGTCTGAGGCTCTCTCTCATCTACCCAACTTAAAACATAAAAGACAGAATTTCACCAAGTTCTCGGTCTTTCTGCGTGGTGTCTTCCGAATACCCCGTAGCAAAACAACACACACTTTCACTAATTGTTCTTACAGTATCCCATCATATCTGGACATTCAAATTCCCAAAGGAAACTAATTCTGCTCTGGGGTATGTAGAAAAAATACAAATTAAAATGCGGATCGGGTCTTCGGATGCAGCTTGCTAAGTGCCTGAGGGTGAAACGGAAGACAGTTGGCCTCACCAGTGAAGATGGTGGCCTCCGTCAGCGCTTGGCGGTCAGAACATGCGCAAAACCACAGACGGGAGATTCTTTGACAATCCAGGACTCTTTAGAAAAATTAAATTGAGGCTGGGAGCCGTGAGTCATGCCTGTAATCCCAGCACTGGGAGACCGAGGCAGGCGGATTAGGAGGTCAGAAGACAGAGACCATCCTGGCCAACATGGTGAAATCCCCATCTCTACTAAAAATACAAAAATTAGCCATGGTGGCACCCGCCTGTAGTCCCAGCTACTCGGGAGGCTGAGGCAGGAGAATTGCTTGAACCCAGGAGGCAGAGGTTGCAGTGAGCCGAGATTGTGCCACTGCACTCCAGCACAATGACAGAGAGAGACACTGTCTCAAGAAAAAAAAAAAAAAAAAAAGAAAGAAAGAAAGAAAGAAAGAAAGAAAAGGAAAAATTAAATTGAACCCTGCCGAATAATCAAGTTCTACAGGGCTTTTTTCTTAGGGAGCCAGGGGAAGGATCGGTGAGTGAGGATCATTTGAAGGGATCTTTTGTCACCACCATGGATCTGTCTGGAGTCAGAAAAGTCAAGTTCATCCACCACCTCGAGGTGGGCACCCAGGAGATGGATTCTACTTCATTCTGTAATCACCTCACCTCAGAAGACAAAAAGAAAATGACAGCGTAAAAGATTGCAAAGTCAGCGTGTGTATTGTGTATTGGACTCACCTATGGAATATCCTAATTTGTTCCTTGAGGCTGAGGGAACACCTCAGTGGCAGGCACTGTTCTGAGTGCCTGAGAGGCAGCAGTGAACAAAAAGATCCTGAGTCCTACAGACCCTGGCCTCATCTCTAGGTCTGATGCTGAGCCTCAGTTCAGATGCTCATCCTTTCTCGCCAGGCCCATGGCAATTGCTTCTGCAATTGGTTTTATATCATTCAAAGAACAATTACCTACAATTTTCCAGGTGCAAATTCTACATAATAGAGAATTAAACAAAAACATTCACGCTCCACACTGCAGCCAGAATTATGTCTCCTAAGTGAAAGATGATCCTTTTCCTGTTTTCTCTTCGCTTAGAGCCCTCAGTGATTCCCCTTGAAAACAACAGGAGTCCAGACCCTGCCCATGTCCCTCATGCCTGTCAGCATGCGTTGCCAGGAGTCTCAGTGGATCCACCCGGGCCCCTCTGAGGAAGCACGCTGCTCACACTGCTTCCATCTTTTTGGTTCCTGCCAGGTCCTCTCCTCCCTACTCTCCTTTTCATGCCACTCCTCCACCTCACTCATCTCCAAGACACAGCTTGTGTCACCGTTGGTGAATCATTTACTGAAAGACTGGGTAGAACTGACTACAGCTTCCTCTCTGTTTCTTGTCCCATTGCTATTAATGCTCTCCTCACTATTTACTTGTGTGTGTCTGCAGTGAGATAGACTCTCTGCTCTTTAAATGTGGAATCATTCCTACATTCAGGAGTGTCCTGCCCTGCAGCTGGGGAAGCTAAGGCTCAGGAGAATGGGCACTGTTCTTAAGTTTAGACTATTGGGAAGTAGTAGAGTGAAAATCTGACACTCAACCTGTTGACTCTAAAATTAGTGCTTCTGGAAGTTTAGATTGGGCTGGGTGCAGTGGCTCATGCCTGTAATCCCAGAATTTTGGGAAGCCAAAGCAGGTGGATCATGAGATCAGGAGTTTGAGACCAGTCTGGCCAACATGGCGAAACCCCGTCTCTACTAAAAATACAAAAATTATCCAGGCATGGTGGCACATGCCTATAATCCCAGCTACTCAGGAGGCTGAGGCAGGAGAATTGCTTGAACCCAGGAGGCAGAAGTTGCAATGAGCTGAGATCACACCACTGCACTCCAGCCTGGATGACAGGGTGAGACTCTGCCTCAAAAAGTAAATGAATAAGTAGAAATTTAGATGGAGCCTTTGACTTCATGTCCCCCAAGTTGAGAAGCTTCAAGCCAAAGGGTCTTTCTGTGCAAGTTCAACCGATGGATGCACTCCCGGGAGCCTCAGCTGCCATGCAGCCAACCTGCCTCCATCTTCACAGTCTAAGCATTCAGTTTCTCCCCAGAGTTTGCCTTTTATTCTTATTCTCATTACATTCATCTATTTAACTTAATATGTTTAGCTAAACAAAGATGTAATAAATATTAAATGCCTATTTTCCATGAAAAGCACTGGTTAGGTGCTTTGGGACATAAAAATGAAATTTATGTTCAACTTAATAATCATATTTTTATGTTCTGCAAAACTGTCTTTGAATATGGAAAAGTCTTGAGTTTTGCATAAAAACGTAGAATTCCATTTATTTATTTTGTAGAGATGTGGGTCTCCCTAAAGTTGCACAGGCTGGTTTCAAACTCCTGGGCTCCAGCAGTCCTCCTGCCTTGGCCTCCCAAATTGTTGAGATTAGAGGCGTGAGCTACTGGACACTGCCACATTCTATTATTTTAAACACAGAATGGAGACAGTAGAGCTGTTCTGTGATTCAGTCCACACATCGACACATTACAGAGAGTTTACTGAGTATGATGGAGCCTTTCTGAGGAATGTGGAGATCAATTATCTTTACTAAGCTTAGGTTCAGGCCAGTCAGTGACACCTAGATCTTCAGGAAGTAGAATAATCTCTAGGACAAGGGAATCTGCCTAACAGAGAAAAATCTAGAATTTATTGGGTAGTTTCATAAAAATATACTATTAAATATTTTTAACATTTAACATTTTAAAATAATTTTAAATCTAAAATAAATTTTTTACTTGGATGGCGACTGTTGGCATAGGTCACAGTTATGTCCAGTGACCCTGTCATCCACCAGCTAGACTACAAGAAGAAATACTTTCCAAATTTAAGTGCATTTGTGCACTGGAAGCTATATAGGCATAGTTAAAATGGCCAGTGGGACCTCTCAAATGACTCCTGAAATCTACGAGGTTATTGGAATAAGGAGAGGGCAGATTGACAAATGGCTGTAATACAGGGTGGAAAAGACGGGTGTTGTTAAAAATGGATAGCAATCACATAATAAAGATGTTACTGTTGCTGGGATAAGTGGGGAAAAGGGAGTGCTTTGCAGAAAAAGTGGCATCTGAAATAGAAAATGAAAGCAAGGACACATCAAAGTAGAAAGGAGTGGATGGGGTCAGGAAAGACCCAGGAATTAAGTGTAATTGATGAGGTAGAATGTAGAAGAACTATAAAGAAAAGCTTAGCAATGTCAATGGCATTGAGAAATGTCTTAGAAGTGTTGGTGGGATCCAGACTTCCAGATGGCAGGGCTGAGAAGCTCAGCTAAGGAGCCTCGACTGTGTTCTACTAAGAAGCCTGGACTGTGTTCTGGAATTTGCTGCTCTGAATTGCCTAGGTGCGGCGTGGTGCAGCTGGAAATCAATGCCTGCAATGTGGAAGGTCTGTGCCGGTGGCTTTCCACTTGGGGATGATATTGGAAAGTGCTTATTTTCTGCATTCATATCTTGCTGGATATGGCATGTCTTCCTGAGAATGTGAGGACCACATGCTTGTCCCAGCCTCCCAGGAGGATGACTGGAAGGCTCTTTGTGGGGCATCCCATGCCTCTTCAGAGTGAGGCTGAGACTTAGACGTGGACAGCTTTTTTAGTCATAACACCCGAAATTCACAATCCTAATTTAGCAAAAATCTACCCAGCTATTTCCATATATTTTTAAATGTTAACTAACAGACGGAGATTTCATTTTATTTATATATGCATACCAGATAGCAAAACTGTTAAAGAAAAATTGACTGTATTTAAACCAACAGTGTGATGAAAAGCAGTTCCAGAACTGGAATCAGGAGAGAGCCATTCCTTCCCTTGCCTGAAACTCTAATACAGGACACATTTGCTTCTGTTCCATTCTCATTCTGGGGATGGTCTGTAAGGGGCCAACCAGTGGGCAACCTGAAACACTGTGTCTGGGATCATTCTTTCTGGAGTATATTTGTTTGAAAAATGCTTCAGTTCTTTGGTAGTCTCAAATCAGGCAAGGCCAGCTTTTTGGAAAATGTAGTATTAGTTTCCAAGTTGGTTAAAGAAAATATAGTCATCATCTTTTCTGTAAGGTGAAAATTACCCGTTAAACAGCTTTATTTCCTCTCAATTTTTCTAAATGGCAGAGTAACAGAAGGAGGGTCCTTCCTATGAGAAACAAGCTGGCAGCTGCAGTAGTTCAGTGGCAGAGAAGAGAGGGCCAAAATTCCAAAGGGAGCAGGACAGTGGGCTGGGTCTGTGGCCTTCACCATGGCCCGCCACTCCAGGGTTATTATTAGTGACTATAATCTCACTAGAGTTACACAGAAATATTTAGATTTTGATCAAAATAGTATTTTTCCTGAAGCAAGAAAAGATTGATTTTATTTTAGAATGTTTAATTCAAAACGTTGCTTATACTTAAATAATATTATAATTATTTGAACATTTTTACTCATCAGAAGCACTTCATTCATAGAGAAATGCCAGATCAATGGGGTGTTACTGTCCTTGAGTGAGATTTCTCATAAGGTGGGAAGCTGGATGGACACAGTCTATTCTGAGACAGCCTTTATGAGCCTCTAGAAGCCAAATTATTCATTTCAAACGTGCTTGGTGACTATCATGAAGACACTCACAAAGAAACACAAAACTCTTTGAAAACTGGAAGAGTTTATATCTATTCACAGCCACATGCTCACATAGCCCAAAATACCCACAGCATTAACTTGATTAAGAAGGCGGGGTAGAAGCAAAACAACTTTAAACAAAGTCATTTGACGCAGGAAGTCCCAGTTCGTTAGGGTTCTATTTAGACGCCTTTGATTGCGCTTCTGAGCTGAGAATCCAGGCTCTGAGGAGCACACACTCCAGAGTTAGAGACAGCAGCTGCTCCCGACTACGCTCCATTCATGGGAAACTACACTTGGTCTGATTGTCTCTCTGAATAACTATGATATCACTGTGGAACTAGCTTGAAAAAAATAGCAAAGGGAAATTTAGCAAAACTGTGCAGTAGCTGTGTTTTGAATTTTGGAGGAATTTTATGTTATAACTAGAAATTTCACTATACTCATTATACAAGCCAAATGCTAGAATGCAAGCATAGTTTTTAACAGAAATTTAAAGCCTGAAAACTAAATCACCACTTTATTTTTAATCTTTCTGATCGCTTGAAATTTTTCTGGAATCTATTAATACCTCATCTGTAAAGAAAGGAAAATTCAAGTTTCATAAAACCAGGCTCAGAAGGAGACACGTGAAATATCTCGAGGACGGCAAAGGCCTGGGCACCTGTTGGTCTGCCCTAAACAATTTTTTGGTGTGTGAGTCAGATGCAACACTTTTATAAAAAAGCTTTTATTCAGCAAACGTAAAAGTCAGAATAAAAGCATCTACTTCTTGCAGAGATTCAGTTATGTCCTGTGACGATTAAGTTAATACTCTAAACCCAAATTGGAAATGGCTTCTTACTTGAAATTTGCCAGCGTCTGCTCTATGTTCAACCCTTGCCTTGTGAAGAGGTTGAAACCTGCTAAAATTCTTATTATTTAAGCCCAAGAGCAGTGATGCTGAGTAACACGTTTGCTGAGAAGTACATCACATTCTCAGCCGTGCCTGTCACCACTGCGTGTCCTTCAGTATCAGTGAGGAAGGAACCAGCTGCAGGTCAGAGCAGGCAGCAATAGACCCACAGTGCCTGAGCTCCCGAGAGCCATCCCCAGAAAGCTTTCAGGGAGGCGGAGGCAGAGGCCGGACAGAGAGGGACAGAAGCCAGCCTGCCCATCACTCATCCTGTCTTTTCCCATGAACTATTCAGCTATTCCAGACATCACTTTCTCATTTTATGATGTGGTGGTAAAAAGATGACTCCAGGGGTTTTCTTACCATAAGACTTAACCATTTTGGTTATTGGTTTTCTAATTGTAGTCCTGGAGTTAGTAATTGTTTCTCCTCCAGCATGGAGGGTCTTTTCCTTCCAAAGTGGATATGACTGACAAGGCTTATCTTCATAGTGAAAAATCAGACACCTTAATCACCAGAGGTCAGAGAATATGCTCTACACCACTCCAGCAAGCCATGAGTTCCCTGCAGACACAAATGGACTCACCTGTGCATCTCCAATAATTTATAGGGTCTTGGCACATGATCTGTACTTATTAAATTTGCACTTAATCTGTCTTCCTTTATTATGGAACCATTTGACACACATAAGCATTTTCCAAATAAAAATCTCATTTTTTGAAATAAAAACTAAATGTCTTTTTTTTTTTTTTTTTTTTTTTTTTGGAAATTGTTCACTTTTGGGAGAGCGATTCAAGATGGCTGATTAGAAGCAACTCAGGATTGCAGCTCCCAGTGAAAGTGCAGAGGGTGAGTGGACGCCGCATTTCCAGATGGATTTTTATTGCCCACAGAACAGGAGATTCCCAGGTGGTGGAGCCCCACAGGTCGCCAGTGCCGCTGTTTTGGCCAGCGCGGCTGTTTTGCCGGCACCCTGGCGCAGCGGTTCTCCATACAAAATACACAGGTCCGGGCGCCATTTTAGCTGGCGATTGGAGCTCCAGGAAGGCAGATTCACCCATTCATCTGATTAAAAAGGGGACTGAAACAGGGAGCCAGGCCAGGAGATTCCTGGGCAAAAAAGCACTATGAATCTCAGCGCTGCTATTTCAGCCAGTGCAGCGGGTCACCGCACGGGAAATCACACAGATCCCGGCACCTTTTCAACAGGTGACTGGAACACCTGGGGGAGAGTCAACCGTTCAACAGAAAAAAAAAAAAAAAAAAAAAAAAAAAAAAATCAGGTGAGGCAGGAGGCCAGGTGATCAGGCTCGGCTGGTCCCACCCCCACAAAAAAAACAGCAATAGGAAAAGCTCTGGATTGAGAGTTTCACAGCAAGCACAGCTGAACCCAGGAAGGTCCAGCTCTGTGGGGGAGGAGCATCCACCATTACCGAGCCACTCCACCACTACGGAAGTAGTTTGCCATTGCTGAGGCAGCCCTCCATTGCTGAGGCAGCCCGCCATTACAGAGACAGTCCACAGTTATAGAGGTGGGCCATCATTGCCAAGGCAGTTCTAACTATACCCATATAACAAGACTGCAGGAAAGTTCAAACAGCAGCTGGGTGGAGCCCACAGCAGCTCAGCAAAGCCTCTGCAGGCAGACAGTGACTAGGCTGCCTCCTCACTGGGCAGGGCAGCCCTGACAAAAGGCAACAGCACAACAGAAACTCATAAATAAAGCCGTAACTCCCTGGGACAGAACACCTGGGGAAAAAAAAAGGCGGGGGTGTTTATGAGTTCTGCTGCAGCAGATTTAAATGTACCTGCCCAGCAGCTCTGAATGAAAAACAGAGCTCACAGCTCAGTACTTGAGCACCTATAAAGGACAGACTGTCTCCTCAAGCAGCTCCCTGACCCCCATATATCCAAAGAGTCACCTCATAAAGGAGAGCTCTGACTGACATCTGGCGGGTATCCCTCTGGGACAAAGATAGAAGACGAAGAAACTGGCAGCAACTCTTACTGTTCTGCAGCCGCTGCAGGTGATCCACAGGCAAGTAGGGCCTGGAGTGGACCTCAGCACTCCTACAGCAGAGCTGCCTGAATGTTAGAAGGAAAACTAAGAAACAGAAAGAAGTAACTTCATCATTAACAAACTGGACGTCCACTCAGAGATCCAATCAGAAAGCCAACAACTACAAAGATGACAGGCGGATAAATTCACAAAGATGGGAAGAAACCAGCACAAAAAGATGAAAACACCTGAAATCAGAATGCCTCTCCTCCTACAAGGGATCACAACTCTTCATCAGCAAAGGAACAAGGCTGGATGGAGAACAAGTGTGATGAATTGACAGAAACAGGCTTCAGAAGGTGAGTAATAAAATCCTTTGTGAACAAGCAAGTACTCAGAGATTTCATCACCACCAGGCCTGCTTTATAAGAGTTCCTGAAAGAGGCACTAAACATAGAAACAACCAGTACCAGCCACTCCAAAAACATACCAAATGGTAAAGAGCATCCACACAATTAAGAAACTGCATCAACTAATAGACAAAACAGCCAGCTAGCATCAAAATGGCAGGATCAAATTCACACATAACAATATTAACCCTAAATGTAAATGGGCTAAATGCCCCAATCAAAAGACACAGACTGGCAAATTGGATAAAATGCCAAAACCCACTGGTGTGCTGTATCCAGGAAAGCCATCTCACATGCAAGGATACACAAAGGCTCAAAATAAAGGGATGGAGGAAGATTTACCAAGTAAATGGAGAGCAAAAGAAAGCAAGAGTTGCAATTCTCATCTCCGATAAAATAGACTTTAAACCAACAAAGATCAAAAGAGACAAAGAAGGACATTACATAATGGTAAAAGGATCAATGCAACAAGTAACGATACTAAATATATACACACCCAATACAGGAGCACCCAGATACATACGGCAACTTCTTAATGATTTACAAAGAGACTTAGATTCCACATAATAATAGCGGGAGACTTAAACACCCCATTGTCAATATTAGACAGATCAACCAGGCAGAAAATTAACAAGGATATCCAGGACTTGAACTCAGACCTGGACCAAGCAAACCTAATAGACATTTACAGAACTCTCAATGCCAAATCCACAGAATATACATTCTCAGCACCACATCGCACCTACTCTAAAATTGACCACATAATTGGAAGTAAATCACTCCTCAGCAAATGCAAAAGAATGGAAATCATAACAGTCTCTCAGACCACAGTGCTATCAAGTTAGAACTCAGAATTCAGAAACTAACCCAGAACCACACAGCTTCATGGAAACTGAACAACTTGCTCTTGAATGTTGACTGGATAAACAATGAAATGAAAGCAGAAATAAAGATGTTCTTTGAAACCAAGGAGAATGAAGACATAACATAACAGAATCTCTGGGACACATTCGAAGCAGTCTCTAGAGGAAAATATATGGCAATAAATGCCCACATGAGAAGCAAGGAAAGATCTAAAATCGACACTCTATCCTCAAAATTGAAAGAGCTAGAGGAGCAAGATCAAAAGAACTCAAAACCTAGCAGAAGACAAGAAAAAGCTAAGATCAGAGCAGAACTGAAGGAGATAGAGACATAAAAATCCCTTCAAAAAATCAATAAATCCAGGAGCTGATTTTTTGAAAAGATCAACAAAATAGACAGACCACTAGCCAGATCAATAAAAAAGAAAAGAGAGAATAATCAAATAGATGCAATAAAAAACGAAAAAGGGGATATCACCACAGATTCCACAGAAATTCAAACCATCATCAGAGATTATTACAAACAACTCTATGCACATAAACTGGTAAATCTGGGAGAAACGGAAAAATTCCTGGACACTTGCATCCTCCCAAGCCTAAAGCAGGAAGAGGTCAAAACCCTGAATAGGCCAATAACAAGGTCTGAAGTTGAGGCAGAAATTAAGAGCCTACCACCCAAAGAAAAGCCCAGGTCTAGATGGGTTCACAGCCGAATTCTACCAGACATACAAAGAGGAGCTGGTACCATTCCTTCTGAAACTATTCCAAACAATCCAAAAAGAAGGAATCCTTCCCAAATTATTTTATGGGACCAACATCATCCTGATACCAAAACCTGGCAGAGACTCAGCAAGAAAAGAAAACTTCAGGCCAATATCCATGATGAACATAGATGCAAAAATCTTCAATAAAATACTGGCAAACCGATTGCAATAGCACATCAAAAAGCTTATCCACCATGATCAAGTAGGCTTCATCCCGGGGACGCAAGGCTGGTTCAACGTACGCAAGTCTATAAACATAATTCACCAGATAAACGAACCAAAGACAAAATCCACATGATTATCTGAATTGATGCAGAGAAGGCCTTTGACAAAATTCAACAGCCCTTTATGCTAAAAACCCTCAATAAATTAGGTATTGACGGAACGTATCTCAAAATAATAAAAGCTATTTATGACAAACCAACAGCCAATATCATACTGAATGGGCAAAAACTGGAAGCATTCCCTTTGACATCTGGCACTAGACAAGGATGCCCTCTCTCACCATTCCTATTCAATATAGTATTGGAAGTTCTAGCCAGAGCAATCAGGCAAGAAAAAGAAATAAAGGGTATTCAAACAGGAAAGGAGGAAGCCAAATTGTCTCCATTTGCAGACGACATGACTGTATATCTAGAAAACCCCATCGGCTCAGCCCAAAACCTCCTGAAACGGATAAGCAACTTCAGCAAAGTCTCAGGATATAAAATCAATGTGCAAAAATCACAAGCATTCCTATACACCAATAACAGACTTAAAGACAGCCAAATCAGGAATGAACTGCCATTCAAATTTTTTCCCATTCTGTTGGTTGCCAATTCACTCTAATGACTGTTTCTTTTGCCGTGCAGAAGCTGTGGAATTTGATTAGGTCCCATTTGTCTATTTTGGCTTTTGTTGCCAATGCTTTTGGTGTTTTGACTGCCATTCACAATTGCTACAAAGAGAATAAAATACCTAGGAGTAGAACTAACAAGGAATGTAAAGACCTCTTCAAGGAGAACTACAAACCACTGCTCAATGAAATAAGAGGGGATACAAACAGATGGAGAAACATTCCATGCTCATGGTTAAGAAGAATCAATATCGTAAAAATGGCCATATTGCCCAAAGTAATTTACAGATTCAACGCTATGTCCATCATGCTACCAATGACCTTCTTCACAGAACTGAAACAAACCACCTTAAACTTCATATGGAACCAAAAGAGAGCCTGCATAACAAAGTCAATTCTAAGCAAAAAGAATAAAGTGGGAGGCATCACACTACCAGACTTCAAACTATACTATAAGGCTGTAGTAATCAAAACAGCATAGTACTGGTACCATAGAAGACAACAGAGGCCTCGGAGGCAACACAACACATCTACAACCATCCGATCTTTGACAAACCTGACAAAAACAAGCAATGGGGAAAGGATTCTCTGTTTGATAAATGGTGTTCGGAAAACTGGCTAGCCATGTGCAGAAAGCAGAAACTGGACCCCTTCCTGACACCTTACACTAAAATTAACTCCAGATGGATTAAAGACTTAAACATAAGACCTAACACCAAAAAAACCCTAGAAGAAAATCTAGGCAAAACCATTCAGGACATAGGCATAGGCAAGGACTTCATGACCAAAACACCAAAAGCATTGGCAACAAAAGCCAAAATAGACAAATGGGACCTAATCAAAAATCACAGCTTCTGCACAGCAAAAGAAACAGTCATTAGAGTGAATTGGCAACCAACAGAATGGGAAAATTTTTTTTGCAGTTTACCCATCTGACAAAGGGCTGATATCCAGAATCTACAAAGAACTAAAACAGATTTACAAGAAAAAAACAAGCCCATTCAAAAGTCGGCGAAGGATATGAACAGACACTTTACAAAAGAAGACATACATGAGGCCAACAAACATATGAAAAAATGCTCATCATCACTGGTCATCAGAGAATTGCAAATCAAAACAACATTGAGATACCATCTCATGCCAGTTAGAATGGCGATCATTAAAAAATCTAGAGACAACAGATGCTGGAAAGGATATGGAGAAATAGGAACACTTTTACACTGTTGGTGGGAGTGTAAATTAGTTCAACCATTGTGGAAGTTAGTGTGGCGATTCCTCAAGGACCTAGAAATAGAAATTACATTTGACCCAATGATCCCATTACTGGGTATATATCCAAAGGATTATAAATCATTCTACTATACAGACACATGCACACGAATGTTCAATGCGGCACAGTTTACAATAGCAAAAACCTGGAACCAACCCAAATGCCCAACGATGATAGACTGGACAGGGAAAATGTGGCACATATACACCATGGAATATTATGCAGCCATCAAAAATGATGAGTTCGTGTCCTTTGTAGGGACATGGATGAACCTGGAAACCATCTTTCTCAGCAAACTGACACGAGAACAGAAAATCAAACACTGCATGTTCTCACTCATAGGCAGGTGTTGAACAATGAGAACACATGGACACAGGGAGGGGAGCATCACACACTGGGGTCTGTTTGGGGAAAATAGGGGAGGGACAGCGGGGGTGGCGAGTTGGGAGGGATAGCATGGGGAGAAATGCCAGATATAGGTGATGAGGAGGAAGGCAGCAAATCACACTGCCATGTATGTACCTATGCAACAATCTTGCGTGTCACATGTACCCCAAAACTTAAAATGCAATAAAAAATTAAAATAAAATAGAAAAAAAAAAAAGAAAGTGCTCACTTTTGTGTTTCTTTGTGATCACCAGCAAGAGAGTCATGAAGAGCATTTGAAAGGCATAATCTGGCTTAGAGAGTCTTGGAAGAAAAAGAGTCCACCCAGTCTCCCTCATTATTCATTATTTGCAGATTCAGAAACAGGATCTATGTGTTTAAAAATGCTTCCATATGTTTGGCAATATTAAGACTGAGAAAAGTCTGCAGGAAATAACCTAAAACTTAGTAAATATATCTGAAGATGGTTAAGATCTTGAAGACAGTGAAAATATTTAGGAAATTATAATGTCTACACTAATAAATCATATATTACAATGCACAAAGTCAATGATGGACCAACTATTTATTAAACTGTATCTTTCAAAAATTTGGAAGTGGAGAAACTAATACTAGCAAATATTTTTAAATGCATGTTTTGAAATGCAGGGTATCAAGGAATAGGAAAACCAGCACATTCCTGGTTTCTGCTTCACATGCAGACAGCTTGGCCATTACGATTCACATCACAAAGAAGAAGCTGAACAAACAGAGGGTCAGGAGCTCTTCAGAGGGTGCACTGCTGCCCCAAAACTAGAGGGACAGGCAGGCTGATGCGGAGAGCACGGCTCACAGCAGCAGAAGCCAGCACTGGCAGGAACACTTAGAGGGTGATCACCTAGCTGCTGGGGCCAAAGGTGGCTGAGTGTATTAGTCTGTTCTCACACTACTAATAAAAACATACTCAAGCCTGGGTAATTTATAAAGAAAAGAGGTTTAATTGACTCACAGTTCATCAGGGTTGGAGAGGCTTCAGGAAGGGGAAGGAAACACATCCTTCTTCACATGGTGCCAACAAGAAGTGCCAAACAAAAGGGCAAAAAGCCCCTTATAAAACCTCCAGATCTCCAAGAACTCATTCACTATCAACTGCCCCATGATTAATTATCTCCCACCAGGTCCCTCCCACTACACATGGGGATTATCGAAACTACAATTCAAGATGAGATTTGGGTGGGGACAAAGCCAAACCATATCAGTGAGCTTGAAATATAAAATCCCTTTTCTGACCACAACTGTCCTGAGTTTGACCTCAAGGAGCCACACCAGGTTCTTCGGGTGAAGATCAGAGAAAAATTCCCTTGTGCTTCCAGCAGGTGCTGGGGGTCAGGGCTCAGAACACTCTATCTCACAAGGCCTCTGCCCTCCAGGGAAACGGTTTCACCAGAGTCCAACCTACTGGGGCTACATCAGAACCAAGTCCACTCGGTGAAGAAAATACCCAACTCCAGTTCCCACCAGCTTTCACCACCTAAAAAGGGGAGGGTATAAGAAGCACTGGCAAAGACCATAGTCTAAGGACACAGGCTCATTGGATGATGGAGACCTAATCAGTGGTCCTGAGCTGCCTCCCCTCCCCACATCTCAGCACTGTATCAACAGGGCTTTTGTATCATAACAGGGGACTACAATGGAAAGAGCTGCACATTTCAGACCATATTAAGAAGTCTCTAAGGAAATTCAAGGACAAAAGGGGAGATAAAGACAAGAGCACCTTGGGAAACTTCCACTTCTGAGCCTTTCAGCTACAACAAACAGCAAGCACAGCCTCACTAACTCCTCGGCAGATCAGCATGCAGTCTGACACCAAAGGCCTATTTACCTCTATTACTTCAATCCAGTACATCATGTCTAGCTTTCAACAAAAATTTCCAAAGCATGCTACAAGGCAAAAAACACAGCCAGAAGAGACGAAGCAAGCATGAGAACCAGATTCAGATACTACACAGATTTCCAAATTATCAAATTAGGAATTTATTTATTTATAATTTTTTGAGACAGAACCCACTGGGTCACCTAGGCTCACTGCAACCTCCGCCTCTTGGGTTCAAGTGATTCTGTTGCCTTAGCCTCCCGAGTTCAAGCGATACTCTTGCCCTAGCCTCCTGAGTAGCTGGGATTACAAGAACACACCACTTGTCTTGCTAATTCTTTTGTATTTTAGTAGAGACAGAGTTCCACCATGTTGGCCAAGCTGGTCTCAAACTCCTGACCTCTGGTGATCTCACTGCCTCGGCCTCCCAAAGTGCTAGGATTACAGGCATGAACTACTGCACCCAGGCACCAAATTAGGGATTTAAAACAACTATAATATGTAATATGCTAAGAACTCTAATGGAAAAAGTGGAATGGAAAATGTAAGAATGGACAGGTGACATACCAGAGGAATAGAAACTCAAAGCAAGAATCAAAAGGAAATGCTAGAAATTAAAAATAGTATAACAGAAATAAAAAAATGCCTTTAACGGGCTCATCAGTAGATTGGACATGGCCAGTGAAAGAATCAGTTCACTTAAGGAATCAATAAAAACTTCCCAAACTGAAAAACAAGGAGAAAAGAAAAATAAAAACAACAGCATGTTGAAGAACTATTGGACAGTTTAAAAAGCTGTAACATATGCATAGCAGGTATACCAGAAGGGGAAGAGAGAGATAATTGAACAGAAAAAATGTTTGAAGTAATAATAGTTGGCTGAGAATTCTCCAAAGTTAATAACAGATACCAAACCACCAATATAGGAAGCTCAGAGAACACCAAGGAAGATAAATACCAAAAAATAAACCCAAGCATATCACAATCAAACTTCAGAAAGCCAAAGACAAAGTCTTGAAAGGATCCAGAGGGGGGAAGTCCACCTAACCTGGAGAGGAGCAGGAGAAGGACAGTACCAGACTTCTCTTTACAAGACACATGAACAGGAAGAGGGTGAAGGATGATATTTAAAATGTCAAAAGAAAAAAAAAACCCCATCAATCTAGAATTCTGGCCAGTGAAATTATCCTTCAAAAATGAAGGAGAAATACTTTCTCAGGCAAACAAATATTGATGAAATTTTTGGCCAGCAGATCTACACTTTGAAAAATGTTAAAAGTTCTTCATAGAAAAAGAAGGTATATAATTCTGAATTTCAGATCTACATAATGTAGGCATATTAGAGAAGGGACAGGTGAAAGGGATATTTTAGGGCAGAGGAACTATTCTGTATGATATTGTAATGGTGGATACATGACATTATGCATTTATCAAAACTCATAAACTACACTACAGAATGATGAACTGTAATACAAACTGTGAACATTATTTAATAATAATGTGTTAGTATTGACTCATCTAACTATGATAAATTTGCCACTGATGTCAGATGTTAATGATAGAAGAAACTGTATGTAAGGCAGAGGTTACAGGGGATGTATAGGAGCTCTCTACTTTATGCTCAGTTTTCTGCGAACAGACCACTGCTCTGAAAACAGCCTATAAATGTTTAAAAGCCTAAATGGCAACAAATCAAGACATCTCAGCTTTTCCCCAGACTAACTTATATCACACTTATCTCCCCACCAATTACTAATATAGCTATTACTAATATTACTACACCTTTAAGAGGAATAACATATATTCTAGCATTAATTTATCTATCTTTACTCATAATGTGGGTGTATTTATGTCTGTTTGCATGTAGACATGCACATGTATATGTTTGAAAGAGGTTTAGGATATGAGGAAAGTGAAGTGTGTGACATGTCCGAGAACTCTTTCTTGAGAATAAAAACAGGACAAGGTGATTTTCATTATGGCAATATGGAAACCCTTTATATTTTCTGTTGGATTGTATTTGCATGTCTCTGCTTTAAGGGGAGTAGCCAAGGGGTTCTGGTTGAACATTTGGTGATTATTAGACTTTAGAAACTAAATTATAAATTTGGCCTCATCACTTGTTGAGAATGACAGATGGGACATCATTGCTATCCACATTGAACTACTACTAACTTTAAATTGTTTTAACTTCAAAAAATTGTTTTTAAAAGCATAAAGCATGATTACATTCATAAAAGGATCCAAGTTGCTTCGTCTACAACTTGGAGTCAAGGGTAATTAAGGATAATTAATCTCTTTTTAAAGAAATGAGGAAAATCTGGCTTGAGGAACTTCTCAGAATGCAGGAGAAACAACCAAAGTGAAACACAGAAGTTGAAGCACAATGAATCATGTGAAACGTTCCCTCTGTTCTGGCAAACAACAGCGACTTTTCAGGACTATTCCCAGGAGCTTCCTGACCCACAACAAAAACCTTAGCACAGTGCCTACAAAAGGCTTCTAGCCCAAAGGGAACACCATGGATTCATATCTACCCTGCTTTGTTGTTTTGGTATTAAATTCCATCACAGGCCCACAGAATCCCATGCAACTCAGTACACAAGGACCCAAGGACCACAGAGACCATGTGGATCACATGACCACAAGACACAGGAACTCATGGACCACAAAATATACAGATAATGAGACCACAGGACACCATTAACCTCAGGAAATGAGGACCCAAGAACCACACGAACCACATGATCACAGGATACAGGAATACATGGACCACAAAACATGAAGATCACAAGACCACAGGACCTTATGAACCTTAGGATACAAAAACCCCAGGAACATAATTCTTGAAGAAACAAGGAACCCAAAACCTGAGGAACACATGTATCTCAGAACACCAGGGCCCAAGGACTACAGGGACCACGCAAACCTCCAAAGCACATGGGCCATAGACCACAGGACCACATGGATAATAGAACCACAGGAACCCTAGGACCACGTGGATCACAGGACCCAAGGGCCACATGGACTACATGGACCACATAGACCCAGAACCACGCTGGCCACATGGACCACAGGGCTGTGTGAGCAATAGGACCCTAGGAATCCCAGGACCACATGAACCACATGGACCACCAAAGGACCATGTCAACCACAGATACCACAGGGCCACATCAACCACAGGAATCACAGCACTCCATGGACCACACAGACTGCAGGACCACATGAACCACAGGATCATAGGACCACACAGACCATAGGATCACATAGACCACAGGATCATAGAACCAGTGGATCACAAAGACCACAGGACCCCATGGACAATAGGACCCCAGGGACTCTAAGACTACAGGAACACATGGACCACGAGGACCCTAGGACCACATAGGCAAAATGAAACATAGGACCACATGGACCACTAAACACAGGACCACATCAATTGCAGTAATCACAGATATTATGGCACCACATGGACCACAGGATCATAGCACTACATAAACCACATGGACCACAGAATCACAGCACCACATAAACCACATGGAGTGCACAGACCAAAGGACCATGTAAACCACAGGACCACATAAATCACATAGACCATTGGAACCACAAGGCCAAAGGACCACAGGACTTTTAAACTCAACAACTCTGGACCCACAAGAGTCACAAATTCTAAATGCTTCCTTTTTATTTAAATAAGGACTCCTTCATTACTATTAAAGCCTAAAAGAAACTATAGAAGACCATTGTTATTCCCTAGAAAAAGAAATTCCATTCCACTAGGTCATGCCAAAGTCCATGTTCTTAAATTCTGTTAACAATGTCCACGATCTTTCCCTGTTGCCCATTCTGGCCTTTGGTCAGTAGCAGCCTCAGGATGGTGAGGCATGGATGCCAGCGCCTGTGGCACTTGACTGAGGTGTGTTTGCAAAGCATAGATGAAGTGTTTGCCTGAGGTGCCTGCCCTCAGGCTGTGAAGGCTTCGCAGGGGCAAGTGGAAGTTACAAGGACAGAAACCTCCCTGCCACCCTGGGCATCCCCCTGGGCCAGGCTTTATGGCACAAATCTGTGTCTCAGTTGAAATTCATTAAGACAATAAGTGGGGGACAAACGTTTCCCCCAGAATTCTCATAGGTACCAAATAGGTGACAAAGCCCCTCCTGGAGGCGCACTGAGCTACCTCAGGGCTGGACTGTCATGACAGTCTGTATTCTTGCTGTGACTGTTTTCCCCATAAACCGCTCCCACTCCAGGTCCCCACCCCACACCTGCCTCCTTTCTATGTCCTTGGCAGCATCTGTATGGCCCCTTGAGGTCCTGAGGGTGCTTGTTGGTCTCTGCAGCCCTGAAGTCTCAAAGCGCAGTGGCTATACAACTCTGTGGTTGGGTGGAGACAAAGGAAGTCATGATTCCTTGTCCTTTCACAGTTGCAGAGAGAGAACAACTGGAAATCCTCCTACAAATAATCTCTTTGCTTAATTGGAAAACTATTAAGGAGCTTCTTATGCATCTCTTCTTTATACCATAGAAAGCTTTTTAGTTTAATCGAATCTTCACATCCGACTTGTTAGGAAATCCACATTTGCTCCATCATCAGCTGAACTTGGAGTTACTGAGCTAATTCAATTTTATTCATCACACACACATTCAGTAGATGCTAATCACTTAATATCCACAAGGTACTAACAATATATAGTAATAAAAAACACCTGGCCTGAAAATTATACAGTCATGTAACACAAGAAAAAATAGGTACATGAGTTCAATGAAAACCAATATATTTAAGGTAGAAGAGATGCTCATAGAAAATCAAACCGTAGTTAGGGAGCACAGGACGAGGTCTTGTGCACAGGGGACAACCAAGATGGCTTTGGGAGGGAGGGTCATCTTCCTGGGGACTCCCGGGATATGGATCACATGCATCACATAGGCTTTAGGACCTGGGACTCGCTGTGTGAACCCAGGTCTGTGCCCACCTTATTGTCTCTGCTCTTTGCCCCTGGCCATGAACCCGCTGGGCCCCTTTGCTCCTTGGCTTCCAGGCTTGAGAACTGGGTTCCCAATAGGGAGCCCTAGCAAGAAATCAGTGTGGGGAGAAATTGAGGCTGAGGTGGGTTTTTGCCTTCCCCTCTTCAGTCACGCCAAAGATCGTGCAGTATCTGAGGCCTTGCCTAGGGCAGCTCTTGCCAGGCTGCCACTGTGCCCCACATACCTTCCTATCCCTTCTGATGAGGGTGGTGACTTCCTCCACTGTCTGTAATGCTGGGGTGTCTTGCCACCGCTTGGGCCTCCTTGAGTTCCCCTGTAACTCTGCCTGTCCCCTGCATTGAGCCCTCTCTGTTATACTCCTCTGCATGCACCCTGACTGCTAAAGGCATGGGGTTGCATCTCTGCAGCAAGCAGATTCCAACACAAGGCAAGACTTATCCCTAGGCAGACTCAAAGGGCAGAATGAGAGCTAATGAAGGAAATTTGCAGGACTTTCTGTGAACAAACTTCAGTTCATAGCAACAAACTACGTTCTGAGAGCCATGCACAGTGAAATGGCTTGACTGGCTCCATGGCCTCGACTCCAGGGTGCATAGGATTTTCCTGGAAATCTTAGTACAAAGCAGTTGGTCAGGTTTTCGGCCCAGGAAACTGGAGTAGGGGCAGCAGACGTGTATTTTGACAAGACCCCATGTGGTCTTTAAGCATGTTGATTGAGGGTCCTATTTTGAGACACTGTGAGCAGGAAGAGTTAAGCCACTTCACTGACGTACTCCATTGCATTGTGAGATGGGTTGCCCATGCTGTCCCATCTAATGGTAAGATTCCAGGATTCCACAATCAAAACACTTCTTTGGAAAGACATGTTTGCTTTGTGCTTGAAAGCAGACAGTAATCATGGGAAGACCTATGAAGTTCAACCTTTTCTAGGTTAGGATGTCCCTCCCCGCCCTGGGTCAATGAAAATAAAACAAATTCCTCTCCCTCTGTTCTCTGTTTCTGGCCCTAACCAAGCCACAGGCCTCAGTTACTTTGAGCTGCATCTTAGGCCTTGCACTGATTTCACATGGTTACCAGATTGCCCATTGGTGTTCTTTGCTGCAATGAACTAGCAAAAGTATCAAAAAAAACCATCAAATTGACAAAATAAATTCTTAATTAATTTTTCGTAAGAAATGAACAGAGTCTAATAATAAAAGAGTAGAATACAGGTTTTCAGGACTTAGATTAAAAGGCAATAATATAATGCCGGGCACGGTGGCTCAAACCTGTAATCCCAGCACTTTGGGAGGCCGAGGCGGGTGGATCACGAGGTCAAGAGGTCGAGACCATCCTGGTCAACAAGGTGAAACCCCGTCTCTACTAAAAATACAAAACATTAGCTGGGCATGGTGGTGCATGCCTCTAATCCCAGCTACTCAGGAGGTTGAGGCAGGAGAATTGCCTGAACCCTGGAGGCAGAGGTTGCGGTGAGCCGAGATCGCGCCACTGCACTCCAGCCTGGGTAACAAGAGTGAAACTCCGTCTCAAAAAAAAAAAAAAAAAGACAATAATATAGAGAAAATCATCACTTCACTCTTGGGTGTCTAACTGACCAATAACATATGAATCATAGATACCCTCTTCAAATGGAACACCCATTAAAATTACCCAACATATTATGGAAGCACCAGTAGAATTCCATGCTACCTGGTAGAATAATTGAAGAGATGTTCTCAGCTCAGAGGAGGACAAGTGACCGCTGGACCAACAGAGAAGGTCTCTCCTGTCCACTTCCTTCAGCACGCCATCTCCCTGGAGGCTGGCTGCATCCATCTCTCTTCAATGTCTTCCGTGATCGCAGCAGCCATGCTGGAAGCATCCTTTCTTCTCCCACATCACCAACCCCCAAAGGTTTGTTATGATGGATAAAGGCAATAAACTTCATACTATTCAATAGTCAATTATTTTTCTATGTATCTAAATATGCTTTCCCTACTGCCTTGGGCTTCCAGGAAAGCTAGAGGGCTGACTTACTCTGAACTTAAGCTGCAGACATCACCCCTTTGCAAGAGCCCCAGCTTTCGGTTCTTAACACTCCCAGGCTGCCTGGCTATGCTGACACTCATCACCAGATCTCCAGCAAAGACTGTGCTTCTAGGCTTTGACTCTGAAAGCCTTGAGGTTCTCCATCCGGGACCCATGGGAGTTCCTTTTAGCCGCTCTTCTAATTTTCTGGGGTTAACATTGTCATATGGACATTGACCATAGGTCATCTCAACTATTCCAAGGGGACGAAAAATTGGAGGGTTTTTGAGAGCATCAAGACCTTTAAAACATATCCTAATTCTAAATTGCACTGGAAATTTTCCAATTTCCCAACAAATACAGCCTGCGGAATGTGGACAATGTGCCAATCCTTAGAGCAAAACTGAGTTTCAACAACTGATTTATCATTGCCATTTTTAAAGAAGTATCGCAAGAAGCCTGTGAGAAGCGAGACAGAAAACTGAGACCAGCACATAACAAAACAGGCAAAGAACAAAGAAAGAAAAATGCCCACAAAAAAGTGACAGAATCCACAGGGCTGAGGTGGAGTCTCATGTTTTCAACCAAAATGAGTTAATGGCCAAGAAAAGGTATTTTGATCTTTTCACTGTTAAACAAAACAAAACACAACTTCTCTTTGAAATGTGCTCCTCCACGCCAGGCAGTGATTTAACCTGCTGGTGTGGTTATTGTTCCAAAGGATTGAGGTGACGTTCACTTTGCAAATGTTTAATGAGGACCTGTTACGGGTCAAGCTCTGACCTTAATGCTGGGAAAAGGCAGAGAGGCTGTGCATCCTGGGGTCTTTCCATCCCCTTGGAGGAAGCTGAGACTTAGGTCAAAGCTGAGACTTAGGTCAAAGCTGAGAATGGTGGCGGGGCTGACCCTGGGAGCAGCTGACAGTGCTACCCGCCATGAGGACATGAATGTTTCTAGATTCTTTTTTTTTCCTAATTTAATTATTTTTGCAACTACACAGAACATCTTTCATTATATACAATAAGGAATTACAAAGATCTAATTTCAAAAGTTGCTTTGGTGTTTTAAATATGATTTCTTGTATAGAAATTGTGGGAAAATATAAAAATAAGTATCTTTAGCATGCAATAGAAAACAGCAGTTAGGGAGGTGGAGCCTACTAAGGATTCCATGTGATAATTCTACGTTAGAGAAAGGCAGTGTGCATAAATAAAGCTGTGCTAAAGCTTGAAAATGGTCTCAAACTGCCTACATCTAAAAACGTCATTTTTCTCAAACTGACTATAGAAAACTCCTTACAGTAAAGGGAGGGCCAGGAGGAAAGGCATGGTTCAAACTCCAGGCCTGCATTTACCTGCCTGTGCAATTGGTGGGCACCCTTTGTGAAGTCTACACCAGGAGAAGTGGCCTGGGCAAGTTTCAGGACCACTGACTAACACCAGAAACCAGGCTAGCCCCAGCATAATTATCTCAGGAGCAGAATTGACTCTCTTAAGTGAGGGGTAAGGTGCCATGACACTTCCAATTAGATTGATGTGATTTTCATTTGGTGATTTTTTTAGGTTACTTCATGAAAAATGTGATCTTTTTAACAGAAAATAATTTGAAAATTTAAAGATGAAAAAGATAAAGATTAAAGTTCTAGGTCAACATGAATAGAATAATGATAAAACTTATAACTTGATTGTAATAGTGCTGTGAGTATTATTTTAATAGTTCTTTATAAGAATTGTACAAGGTAGAGTCTTCTGCAAATACTTAATAGAAGAAGCTGGCTTGGAAGCTGTGACTCCCAGAGCTGCCCAGTGATGAGGAGGTGTCACTCAAACCTAAACGTTTTGTCTCTAGAGGCAGGGTGATTGTTATTTTTCTACACAGGACAGTCTTCTTGGGAATAAAGGATAAAAGCATAGCATTTGTGAAGAAAGAAAAAAAATTATAATATTTCTAAGAAAGTCATAAGAGGCATATGAATGTGTAAGGAGTTGAAAAAGAGAGACACTGAAAGTTCTGAAGAGAAAATTTAACTGAAGATTTACAGCCAGGAAGAAACTGAGGCACCCATCCCTGATGCCACTCCCAGAGGCCTGCAGAACAGCCGGTGGGCACAGCCTCCCTTGGACAAGCTCTGTCAGGTGCTCTCAGCCTCATATCTACATCCCAGCACCATGACAAGAAAGTAATAGGATCGAATGCTTGCTAAATAATTCAATGAATGCAAGAATTAATTCACTTCATGGCTTAATCGCCACAGATTGTCCTAGACAAGCATAGGGCTCCACCATTTCAGCAAAACCTTATAGTACAATTATGTTTCACTGAATGCCGTGAAAATCCAATTAAATATGTTCAGATTACAATGAAAGAAATAAGGGAAGGAAAAAAGGGAGTAAGAAAAGAACAAAGGAATGAAGGAAGGGAGAAAGAAAGGAAGGGAAGGAGGGAGGGAGGGAGGGAGGAGGGAGAAAAGGGAATGTGCCAGGGAGTTCTACCACCCATCACTTTTCCAGTTCATCAATTTGTGTTCTGGAGTGAGTGCAGGATGGTAGGAAAAAACCTGTAATATATATAAAAGAACAGGCAAGACTAAGGCATATAAATTATAGAGACACATTTTAGAGAATTAAAAAAGCATTCTGACAATTTAGAACTGGTCTTATCCCGGGCCCACGCCAGTTAGGTGACTCGTGGTGGCAAATGCTGGTGTGTTTATCCGGGAGGGTGTGTGCCCAGGGACCTGCTGCTGCCATACTGCAAAATCGTTAACAGAGTCTTCCACACTAAGAAGATTTTATGATTCAATGATGTCAGGCAGCCACTCTTGCAGGCCTGTTAGATTTCTTTCACATTTTACCTTTGGCGTATTTGTTACGTTATTTTCATTATAAGTGTTTACGGCAGCCAGTGTTTCTTACCTCATATGTCCTCTCCTCCCTTTTCCAGATGGCGTTCCGTGGAAGTTGTGGCCACCATAGCACCGTGGCACCTGCGGGAATCTGGTGGTGCGGCATGTCTCGGTGCTGGACCCAAGGCTGCTGCTGTGGGATCTGCGGGTCCAGGCGCAGCTTTTACACGCGTGCTCCTGGGGGCCTCCACTGGCACTGGACTGTCTTTCAAGTGCTGTTGACTGAAAACCAGCATGAAGTTCTAGGTTCAGCATGCGGGTTGCAGCATGTCTGTAATCTCACCGGCATCTCCTAGTCCATATGCTTAGCGGGAAGCAGTGTTTTCCTTTGAAGAAGGACAAATTCCTGAAAACTGTGACCCAGTCGCGGGCGCCACCTCCCCTGCTGGTGTCTTGAATCGGGTGCCTCCCTCACAGCCACGGCAGCGCCCCCACAGCCACGGCGGTGCCCCAGCAAAGCCTCATTTCCATCAAAGCTCGGTGAAAAGCGTTTTGTATGTGTTGAACCGAATCCAAATTGTTGAGAGAGGATAGACAGTCATTTTGGGCAACATTTACTGCAAAGACTACATATGAATTATTTGTCACTGTATGAAATGCATAACTCAGAGAATTCTGACATGTTTCCCCTGCGCGTCCTGTGGTTCCGGCGCCCTGTGCTTCCCGCCTCCTGTGGTTCCGGCGCCCTGTG
>NW_022436971.1:24598661-24644821 GCF_009761245.1 Sapajus apella
CCTCCTGTGGTTCCGGCGCCCTGTGCTTCCCACCTCCTGTGGTTCTGGCGCCCTGTGATGCCAGCACCCTGTGATTCCCGTCTTCTGTGACTCAGGCGCCCTGTGATTCCCGTGCCCTGTGACTCCGGCGCCCTTGATTCCGGTACTCTGATTCAGGTACCACGGTCGGGTGTGTGGCTATGCTGCTCGGAGGGCCCCACTCCCGCTCTTGCTCTTCAGACGCCCTTGAGATCCCCTGCCCGGTGGTGGGCGCCTTCACCAGTCTCCCAGTGCCACCGTTTCAAGGGCCTCCTGCCCACCACCCCAAACTCTTGCCGTTTTGTGCTGAAATGCTATTAACTTCTCCTCCCCAAAGATCTATTCCAGAAAAACATGTGCTATTGTAAATAACACAGGAAAGCCTTTTTTTTTTTGAAAAAACTAAACAATTTCTACAATGAAGGCCTCCTACTGTAAGTTTAATCACCAGAAGACATCATGAAAACAACAACAAACAAAACTTGTTCCTTAGCCTGTTTTCCCTTTCTTGAGCTGGACATTAGCATAGACATCCAAACAGCTGGTTTTAACGTTTCTTATTTTCCCCAACTCATTTTCTGTTGAATAGTAAACTGAATATTTTAAAGAAGAATAACAAGAATACAGACCAATGAATGTATTTAAAAACGAATTGGCTATTTAGACTATTTTAGCTTTCGGTACATGAATTTCCTTATGGCATTTTGTATATATATATATATCCAAAGAAAAGAAAAAATAACAGTAAGTTCTGCGTTTTTGCAAATGAGAACACTGGTGAACATTTTGCACATGCCTGAATAACCAGACTGTCATGATCACCAGTACCTATTGTACTTTGCTTCTCTGTAAATCTCAGAAGAGTGAGTCAGAATTAATAGAAAACCTGAGATGTCATCTTGACCAGCTTCCCATTTCTCAAAGGGACTGTGCTCAGTTTCTCCATAAACCGGATGATCAGCACATGCACACACACACACACACACACACACACACTCTCTACACAGGCACACACACATATGCACATACATACACATGTATACATACAATACACAGACACACATGCACACACACTGAAACGAACACACAGATATACACACATAAACACACACATACAGATACACGGATGCACAGAAACACTTTTATGCTTCTAAGGGCTGTCTACCAAACATCCATGGGTGGCCCTGAGATGCCTCTGAGGCAGGTGCAGTGTAGACCCCAACTGGGGCCTGCAGGCAGTGTACACACCAGAAGACCACAGGTGGACGTGGACAACGAAAGGCCATGATGAATCCTGGAAGCCATAATCACAGGTGGCAGAGAGGATCTGGCATCTCAGCACCTGGTCTCACGCTAGGCACCACGCTGCAGCCCCCCATCTTATTCCCAAACATTTACGTCTCTCTGTAGAGATGGGACATGGTGTTGAAACGCTGCTGTGACAGTAAATGTCCAGTCAGAAAGTGCTATCTTCACCAGCCTCTGAGAGCAGGGAGGAGGCCCCCAAATCACTCCAGAAATTCCGTCACCAGCACATTGGGGGAGGTCTGTCCAGCAGATGTTGAAACCTGGAAATACAATTTTCCATGACTCTGGGAATATGGTTAATAATCAAAAAAGTTCCTTCTACACATAAGGCCTCACTTCTATTGCTGGGAATACTGTGGGAATTCAATGAAGGGGAAAAGCTATTGGATTGTTTGAAAGCATCTGAGGAGCTGCACTTCCCAGCACTTTGTCCACCTCCAGCCTGAGTTTCGGAAGTGGGGCTCATCAGGCACCATGCTTCATGCACCTTCCAGACATCTGACTCGGGTACAGTTCTCTCTGTGGACTCAGAGCATCAGCTCTGGATAAAGGAAAAAGGGCTTCAGGGAAGCAGAAGCTCCATGACGTTTTGAAGCCCTTTGCAACTGAGGGAACTTAAACCTCTGTAGGGGATATTTTTAGAACAAAACAAGTCACAGCTGAAAACTTGCATCTCCAGAGAAAATAGGATTTCTTTTTTTTTTTTTTTTTGCACTAAGGATATATTTCTGGTTTAAACAGGTTGAACAATTGTGAGGCATTCTTAATTGAGACCAGAGTAGTTTATTTCTATTTCGGCTCACTACAAAAATGCTACAAAGTGGCAAAGTAATTCCACCTTGTTGTACCAGTATTTCAGAAATGGGACTTCAAAAGTAATCTGTGGGTGAATTTCTTAAGAAAATTATGATTTTCTATCTTATACTGTGATCACTTATGTATAGATTTTATTTCCACTAGATGATAACTTCTTGAGGGTTTGAAACTTGCTTTGATCAGCTCTGTACTTCTAGAATGTGGCATTACACTGAAAAATGAAGGACAACTTCAGTAACTGTGCTCTACATACACAAGTCATTTTTCTTGGCTGACCAGGGTGTTTTCCATTATGCTCCTTGCAAGATTGCAAGTATCAGACTTAATAAAAGTGGGATACTGAAGGCTTGGGCGGAGGAGGAAGTCCTTCACAGCCCCACTCCCCTCCACCAGGCAGCTGGCCCTTGGGGGGCCAGATTCAGCTACCAAACTCAGCCTATTGTTTTCTAGCCAGTGACCTTGGGCCTATTATTTAAGCTATCTGTGCCCCAAGTGTCCAGCTATGATGAAGAGGTGACAAAGGAGCTCCCAGGATTCAGAAGACAAGAGGAGAGGGTGAGCAAAGATCAGATGCAGCAACGGCCCTTGGCACAGCAGCAGCCCTAAAATCTACCCACAATGTGAATGGCGTGTGTGTGTGTGTGTGTGTGTGTGTGTGTGTGTGTGACAGTTTCACTCGTCGCCCAGCCTGGAGTGCAATGACATGGTGTCAGCTCACTACAACCTCTGCCTCTCTGGTTCAAGCTATTCTTCTGCCTCAGCCTCCCGAGTAGCTGGGACTACAGGCACTTGCCACCATGCCAGGCTAATTTTTGTAATGTTAGTAGAGAGAAGGTTTCACCATGTTGGCCAGGCTGGTCTTGAGCTCCTGACTTCAGGTGATCCGCCTGCCTTGGCTTCCTAAAGTGCTGGGATTATAGGCATGAGCCACCGTGCCCGGCGTGAATGTGTCAATCCTCACACATCACACACACAGCAAACTCAACCCACGAACATCCTAAGCATTAGTCGGGTACACCAGTTGGTGTTGACCTGTGAAGCATTTGGAGATAAAGATAAGAGTAACACAGGAAACCTGGGTGGTCACAACCCAGGGGCACAGAGGACGTGCTTGGGGATAAATGCCAAGGCTGGAGGTGAACACATATGCAGAACACTGAGAGAGTCCAACACAAGTGGCCAGTCTACGGTGCATGGACACTGTAGTATTTGAGCAGGGCTTAAACACTGAAGCATCTAAGCGGGCATAGAAGAACCAGGTAAAGGGCAAATGTGCCAGAGGACATAATGCAAGGGAACAGTGTGGGGCAGGAAAGCTGATTTTTTAGTTGTTTCATTTATGATATGCTCAGCTGTAGAACACCCAGGTAATAATAGCTACTATAATTAATGCCCAGTATCAGCCATGCAAGTCTCACCCTCTCTTCTTTAATCCTAATGACAACCTTATTCAAGGGTATTTGTTTATTTATATATTTTTGTCTTTTGAATGAGTTAAATCAGGCAGAGAGATTAAAGCATATCTTTAAATAAAGAGTAAGTGTGGACTCCCACCTGGCTTTGCTTGCTCTCTCCTCTATCTACCCAAATCCTCTGCAGGGTCTGGTCCTTCCCTTAAGACTTCCCGCATGCTGGCAGTGGAGATCCCCTCCCGGGCATCCTCCCATTGCCCCAGAATAATTCTACACTCGGTCACAAATCACATTCAGATGGATTGATGGTTATTTCAAGTACAAATTGTACACGTGTAGGATTAAATGCTGACTCTGGAACATGGCAAGTTACTTAAATTTTAGGATTCTCTGTTTAGTTTCTTTTCCATGTGGTTAATTCCACAAGGCTTTCATAAGGAGCATATGGACACATGTCACACACAGTCACACATGCACACACCCACACATGCACACACAGGCACACATGTACATGCATGTATACGAGCCACATGCACACACATGCAGGCACACAAGTCACATGCAGACACACACACACACACACACACACACACACACACACACCCATTAATGCCCTCAGTAAACACCAGGCCATTTCTCTCCTCCAGGCAAAATAACATGATGATTGGCCAAAGAGTAGAAAGTAAAGCTCTAGCAGGATTGTCTCTGGCATGATTTGACCTGTAAGAATGTCCCTAGCCTTGTGTGAACACGCCTGGCTCTTAGGATTTGCAGAGGGAACAGAGCTCGGCCTGAAACCCCCTTCTGTACCCCTGGCACTGTTTTCAGGTCTTCCTTCTTATGAGCCCTGGGCTGATGAAGCAGCAGCAGGCTGAAACTGTGATCAGATAGCAGAAGTGCCAGGTGAACAGACCTGGGAACATCTTATCATGCAGTTGTCAGGTTGAGCAATTTCACGACCCACGTCCTCTGACACAGGCCTTATTAGTCAGAGAGTTTGCCTCATGGAACTACTGAGGGACACATGTGAGCTGCTGTGAGCCCCCAGGTAGGTATCGCATCCAGCCACACCCCCGAGTTAATCCAGCCTTTATGAACACGGAGGGGGGCTCCCTGCAAGCACATCTGATGGTTAATTGGGAGATGTGGCCACAGGCACCACTAAGCCACGGATTTGCACATGAGCCTTCCTCAAGTCAAGAAGCAACATTTTCATTTCACAGAGCACCGCCCCATGGATGGACCTCAGAGACTGTGGGCATTTGGTGCCCAGATGTTTGGCAACTTTTCCATTTATAAGGGAAAAAAACAGATGAAATCCTCTCTAAGGAAAATGTCCAGTCTTATTACAGAAAAAGATGGGCATTTTTCTTAGCAAGTTCATCATTACAAAGAATTTTTGAAAGCAGCCGCATGCCCATAGAACGAAGCTGAATTGAATGCTGTTTCTCTAGAGACCACAGCAGTGGGCTGGCGGCCGAATCTCCTTCTGCTCCTGTCAAATCCTCACTGAACAAGCTCCAGATCTAATCTTGTTGCTCATAATTCATGAATCATGTTATGGCTTTGAGTTTGAATTCTTCTTGCCAAATCTCTGCGTATCTTGTGTCCTCATCCAAACTCTGACGACTCATGTTTGGAGCCTTGTGCTTATGGGATGCCAGTGTAGGTGTGAAGCGGGAGCCTGAGCCGCCACAGAGCAGGAGGACGGACGCCCACCAAGGGAAGCGGGGGGCGTGGGAAGAGGCAGCCACGCTTTGAGAATATCAAGCCTGATAAAGGCAGACAATGATTTTTTAAAAATCGACAAAACTCCATAACGATGAAGCATGACTCCCTTTTATCAACATTCATTTAAAACAGGAAGCGTGTGGTGCAGGCCACAGCCAGAAACCAGGGCCTCCTGTGTGATGTCACTTCTCATTAAAACTGCACTCTCACCTCTGCAAAAACAAGTGTGTGCTCTTCTCGCCACTGAAAATCAGCAAGTCCGCTTAGAGACTTCTTTAAGAGCTGGCGGAGACTAAACCTCTGTTTTGTAAAATCCTTTAGTCCTGCACACCCTCCCTGGCCCCTGGTCCTGAGTCCGACCCTCGGTCTCTCTCCGTGCTCTCACTCAGCAAGGCCACGCTCATGCACACAACATGCTGCACTCCTTACTTCACTTCTAATTCTAAGAACTTGGCACACTGAAGTGAACCAAACGGAGGAATGTCTTTGTCTTGACTGAACTGCCACCTCCCCAAAGAGACACAAATCATGTGATCGATACGTGAAAACGTAGGCGTGTTAACAAGACACGTGCAAGCAGGCGTATCAAGCAAGAAAGGGCACAGTGGGAAGGGGGCTCCCGAGAGGCTGCAGGGCGGAGGGGCTGTGAGGACAGGCGGCCGGGAGGTGATCTCAGGGCGCAGGGTCAAGGGGCTGCCAGTGCTGCTGGGGATCAGAAATGGGAGTTCGGAGGCAGCACGAGGGGTCAGGACCGAAGACTTCCATCTGCAGCCCTCAGCAGACGAGGCCAGCAGAGCTCAGGGGAGGCCAGACGCCAGGCAGGAGAGGAGGGCAAGGTGGGCCTGAGGCCGGGACCAGCACTTGGTGTGGGGCAGGAGATGCGTGAATCGGGGTGGGCGCCGGGCCCTGAAGGGAGCAGCAGGACTGTGTCCAGGACAGGGAGTCAGATAACCCTGGGGTTTCCTATGGGATTTGACATCATGCAGCTCTTCATGACACTGACAAGAGCACTTTCAGGGAGCTCTGAGCTCAAAGGCTCCTGCGGAGGCGGGAGAGAGGACAAGGCCAGAGGGACGTGTTTTTCCTCCGTGCGGCTTTTGCAATAAGCAGCAGGAAAACAGGGAGTAGTTGGATAAAAAGCAAAGGTTTTATTTTTCCTTTAAAGACAAGAAAAATAATTGTAGGTTTGTGGATGGGAATCTAGCAGGAAGGAAAAACTGATGATTCAGGACACAGGGAGCCTGTTGATGTCCCCAAGCAGACGGGGGTGTGGGGTGGGAGGGGGGTTGCTGCCCTGGGGATGAGAAGTGGGGACACGGAAGGGGGCGGGCACAGGGGAGGGCTGTGTCTGGGGAAGTCCTTTCGAGGCTGTGATTTCTTCAGTGAAAACAGAAGCAAGTCCTCCAGGATGGGGAAGAGCTGGAGGCCCGGAGAGAGAAGAGAAGGTGTGAACTGCTCTTTGGGAGACGGGAGGGAGCGGGTTTCCCCTGCAAGGTGCTGCCCACTGCCCTGGGCGTCAAGGGCTTCCTGTAGCTTCTCTCCAGGGATGCTCAGGTGCCTGGGAACACACACAAAGCAGAGAGAGTGAACTTCCCCAGAAGGAGGGTTCGCCAGCAAATACCAGGATGTGCGAGGGGCCGAGGGCACAGGAAGGAAGGCAGAGAGGCGTTGGGCTGGTGGGGAGGGTGGCGAGGTTGTGGTGGCCAAAAGACAGCGGAGGGCCTGGGGATGGGAGGCCAGGGCTCCAGGTGGAGCGGCCGCTGGGGCTGGGCATCGCCAGGGGCCTCCATCTCGCTTCCCACCCTCTGCCCTCCAGCCTGGGGATCCCGGCTGCTGCTGTCCCCCACCTCTTGCCACCTCTGCCATCAATATTCCATCCTTTTGTTGCAGGACGAGCCACTGATAGAACCCCTCAGATGTTCCTCCATTTGGTTCACTTCAGTGTGCCGAGTTCTTGGAATTAGAAGTGAGCTAAGGAGTGCAACGTGCTGTGCTCATCTGGAGTGAGGAAGGAAGAGACTTTAATTCAGCTAGCTGTGGGGCATTGGTTGATTCGAGTCCAAAAAATGCCGAGCTCTTCGAAAAGCAGTTTCTTTTCCTTTTGAAAGACGTACAACCCAACAACTCAAGGGAGAGCAGAAGTAAAACTGTGTCACTGCCCATTGGCCGGACATTTGACCTGACAGTCTTTAGCTTTCATCGATGTGCTAATTTACATGTGGTGCGCACGGGAGGGGAAGAGTTACGGAAGTTGAAAGAAGGCAGTAAATCACTTAGTGACAGAGGCGTCTCTAAGGGGGGTCTGGTTCGTGCAGACATGGAGTCCGTGACTCAGGGAAGGTCCTCAGACAGTAAGGACAGCATTTGCAGCACTTTCAAGGCCGGCAGATAACACGGGCACCAGGTACAGACAGGCGCGTCGTTTTCTCAATCCTCGGGCCCTGCTGTGGTCGGCCGGTGGGTCAGCGTCTTGCCTGACTACTGACTTTAACTTTGTGCTGTTTTATCTCCTCTCCCCCTTTGTCTATCAGAAGACAGGCACGGGAGAGAGATGGTCCCCTGTCTCACTTTCAGTTCTTATGTCTGTATGGGATGTTATAACAGTTAATCCTCACAATCTTCCTGGTTAACATTCTCACCTTTTTCCATGTGAGAACTTTCATGTACCACATGTTTAACCAGGTTTTAAATTTTCCACATTGTATTTATCCGAAAATGCAACCATTGCTCTAGTGCTTCTTGAGGCCCAGAGTGAAATATCAGCATTTTAATTCCTATGAAGAGAAAAGCCCTCCTGCTCTGAGAAAGAGGCAGAGCGGGAGGACGAGGGGAGACAAGGAGGAAGGAGGAGGCTGGACGGAGGAAGTCAGAAGGCGGGTGTGTGCCCGTCCTGCACACGGCGGATCCCTGGTTAATTCAGAACACGCTGCTGCCAGGGATCAATTCTCATTACAGCTAATTTAACATTGATTGATTCTTTATAAAGCCACTGCCTGACTCAAGAAACATAAAAGTTTTACCAACATAATGTTCCGGAAACAAAACTGTATCACCCAATGCAGGATGAAATTCAGGCACAGAGAAGCTCGTCGTGGTCATGTGACCCCAGAGGCCAGCAGGCATTCCATGAAAATTTGTTGTCATTTAAAAGAACATAAATCAGAGCCCTCCTGCATGGCAAACACTGTGCCGGGGGAAGGAAATATAAGCCAGGTGGTTTTCTTGCCCTCAGAGGTTACAGTATTTCATTGATTTCCCATTATTGTAAATTTAGTCCAAGAATGTACTTAAGCCAGCAGTGTTTGAGCGTTCTGTTTTCTCCCAGTATCTGTTCGTTTTTGGCTTTTTAATCATAGCCATTGTAACTGGTGTTAGATGGTATCTCATTGTGGTTTTGATTGGAAGACACTGTGACTATTCTTCAAAGATCTAAAGACAGAACTACTATTCAACCCAGCAATCCTATTACTGGGTATATATCCAAAGAAATATTAATCATTCTATTGTAAAAGACATATGCATGGGTCTGTTGCAGCACTATTCACAGTGGAAAAAATGGAATCAACCTAAATGCCCATCAGTGTGAGACTGGATAAAGAAAATGTGGTACAGATACACCATAAAATACTATGCAGCCATAAAAAAGAATGAGATCATGTCCTTTGCAGGGACATAGATGGAGCTGGAGGCCATTATCCTTGGCAAACTAATGCAGAAACAGAAAACCAGACACCACATGTTCTCACTTATAAGTGAGAGCTAAATGATGAGAACACATGGACACATACAGGGGAATAACACACACCAGGCCTGTCGGAGATTGGA
Source organism: Sapajus apella (assembly GCF_009761245.1). Lineage (NCBI taxonomy): Eukaryota > Metazoa > Chordata > Mammalia > Primates > Cebidae > Sapajus > Sapajus apella. The sequence continues at coordinate 24,607,772 of NW_022436971.1, forward strand.
GCGTCGGAGGAGGGAGAGGATCAGGAAAATAACTAATGGGCACTGGGGTTAATACCTGGGTGATGAAATGATCAATACAACAGACCTCCATGACACAAGCGTACCTATGTAACCAACCTGCACATGGACCCCTGAACTGAAAATAAATGTTTAGAAAAATAAAGAATGTACTTGGGTTACTCTGGTAAGCAGTGGTGTCTTCCGTGCGGAGTCCCAGTGGCATGGCCTCCCGTTGGTGACCCAGGCTCTCTGGGGCCTTTCCCACCACTGCCCCTTGTCTTTCTTGAACTCTTATCCTGATGTGATGATGTCATTGCCTCTGGATCTGAGCCCCACTTCCTGGCAGTTCCTTCTCTAACCCTGTAATGGCTTCTCTTTGCCTATACTTTAAATCCCCCTCTTCAGAAAGGATCAATCTATCATGCTGTTTGCTTCAACCTCTATAATTGCCCTGGCTGACTCATCTTTGCATGAGTAACGTTATTAAATTTTCAGCTCAAGCCTCCCTCCCGAGTCCTGCTCTGTGCAGCAGTCACTGCTTGTTTGCACATTCATCATTGTCTTCACCACACTGACATCAGCACCATCACTGACACTTCACATGGCTTAAAGCATTTTAAGTTTTAAACCCCTGTGTAGCCGTTACCTCATTGTATCCACCTAAAGCTTCCATGAGTTAGATTCTATTTCCACTTGACTTAAATCAGCAAATGTGTAGAGTGCTCTGTGATGGGGGTGGAAAATATTAAATGACTGTATCCTGGGAGACAGGTGATTCCATCTAGTTGGGAAGATAAACACATTTGCAGATAATTTTAATGAGTGAAATATGTACAAAGAGATTGACAAAATGTTGGGACGTGGGTCCAGTGCAACTTGGTAGCTGGGTACAAGGTGAGTCCTTCTGGGGACAAGCCTTAAACTGATCAGGCATTACCCACATGAGTAGTCGGAGAAAGAAGTCATTCCACACAGAGGGCAGCTCGACGGCTTGGGGTGAGAAACACCGAGTAGGGGGCATTCTAGTAGTCTGAAGTTCACAGAACAGAAAGTTCGAGGAGTGGAAGGCCGTTTGTGGGGCTGGACAGAGGAGCACTGGGTACGTGAGGGAAGTCTGCGCTGTCAGGCAGAGATGCTGCGGCTTGTCTGCAGGTGAAGGACACCTGCTAAGCCATGTCCAGCCACAGTTGGCGTGGTCCTGCTTGTGTTCCAGGCGAAGCGTCAGGCCACTGAGTAGAGCGTGATTTTTATCAGAACAAACCGGAAACCCTAGAGTGCAGACAGAGACTGCCTGCGTTAGCAGGAGACAATATCAGCTTGAGCCCAGTAGTGGGTGGAGGCAGAAAGGAGGGGTCTCCCTGAGCCTCAGGAAGTGAGGCGGAGGCTCAGATGCTGCATCACAGATTCCAGGGCGTGATGGGGAGCAGGGATACGGGTGGCTGAGGAGCCTCAATCGAACTGTGTGGGAGCACCCAAGGGCACCCTGTGGGGCATCTGCGGCAAACTGGTCACACGTGTGGGAGCCTCGGGGTGATACCCAAGCTGGAATGAAGAGACAAGAGTCCTAGGAGCAGGAGTGACAACTAAAACCCAGAGAGCAGCAAGATAAATCAAAATCTTTCACAGATGCAGCACAAAATATAAAGAGGAAATCAGAAACCAGGTAAATTATTGGCTTAATTAGGTTAAAAACAGGTAGAGGCATAAAGATATCGGAACTGTCATTTCAGTGAGACACATGCTATGAGCAAAGGTGGAAGCAGAAAAACTCGAGGAATATCTGGGAGATAATAAGAAATTAAGAGTGGATTAAAAATCTATAAAATAGTATAAGGTAAAATATAAAGAATAATTAAAGAGGACTAGATTAGACTCTACTATGTGAAAGAGTAAACCAGTTTGTAAAGAAATTAGTTACTTGTTCAAATTAGCATTTTAGATGTAAAATAACCTGTACACATTAGAAAATAAAGTTGAGAAGGGGAAGGGGCAGAGGTCAGATCCCTATAAGGAGGCATGAGTGGAGGGGAACAGGTACACGGGACCCACATCAGCCGAATCAGAGAATTAACTCAGACCTCATAGCCTCTCTCTGTATAAATACATGATAGATAGATAGATAGAGAGATAGATAGATGAATAGATGGATATTTTAGATGGATGATAAGATAGATGGATAGACAAGTAAATAGATAATAAAGATTGATAGATAGTTGATAGATGATAGATAGATGAAAGATAAATAGATAAAAGTAGGCACATGACAGATGGTTGACTGAATGGGTGGATGGATGCACACAGACATGAATATAAATGCAAATGCAGCTATAAATATAAATGATGGGATACTATACTGGCCTGTGTATGATATACGGTATTTATTTGGAATAAACACTGCAGTTGCTGCTGCTTCACATTCGTAGAATCTAGACCTACTCATCCCTTCCTCAGGGGATCCCTCCAGCAAGGACATCATCTCACGCCTCCACGTGTACCCCCAGTCTGGGCTGCTGGGGACCTGCTACGCTCCCCACTGCTCCTTCCTTCGTAATGGAGACATCCCGATTCTCTTCCTGCTGCGCTGTGTACAGGTGTGGCAAGCTCTTTTACATGTCTAGCTGTACAACTTCAGGCATTAGCAGATGTTCCATCAATATGCATCCAACAAATATTGATTAATATCTGCTAAATGCCCAATAATGTTTAATAAGTGATCGGATGAATAAATGAATGCTGTTTCCTTCTGACCAGCTTAACTCCCACACAATACTAAAAACAATGAATTGCATTAGCCATAGAATAATGTGAATCCAAGTGTCATCTGTTGAAATATTACCTACTAAGAGGTGTTTATTTTTCTATCTTTTCTAGCAAAATAAATAAAATTATTAAGACAGCATATCCCTTATCCATGGGGGGCATGTTCCAAGACCCCCAGTGGATGCCTCAAACTGTGGATAGGACCAGACCCTACATGTGCCCTGTATTTCCTATGTGTACTTACCTATGACACAGTGTAATTTCCAAATCTGGTACAGTAAGAGCTTAACAATGATAACCAATAGTAAAACAGAATTTCTGTGACAGTGCGCTGTAATGAAAGCCATGGGTGACTCTGGGCTTCCTCTTTCTCAGCATATCCTGAGCACTGTGCTCACGCGTCTTCGTGGGGTGACATGAGGGGGTGCGATACCCACGTGAGAGGTTCAGTGAGGTGAGTGATGATGGCTCCGTGACCGGGCTTGGCTGTGGTTGTCTCCCAAGGAGGCACGGAAGGTGGGTCCCTGCTTTCATCATGGAGCAGATGACCTGGATAATGGACAGGAGAACAGACCGTGGGTCTGCCAGAGACAGGGGAAGTCACGACCAGGGCAGAATGCAGCGACATTTCCTCACGCTACTCAGAACAGCGCACAACTTAAAACTCATGAATTGTTTATTTCTGGAATTTTTTATTTAATATTTTCAAACTGACCACAGAAGGGGAAACTGGACAAGAGGGGACAACTGGAACTAATTCCAAAGCCACTGTACGCACTCAGCTGCGGCTCCACAGATCCCAGGTGGCCACGGAGCCACACTGCAGCTGCCACACAGCCTCTTTAATTTGCATAGGTATGTGTGCACGTGCACACATGCACACACATATACACGCAGATACACACATGCACATATGTGCACACACTGATGCACAGACCGATGCCCACTCACGTGCACAAACAGAAACCCATGCACACACACATACACACAGATACACACATACATACGTGCACAAAATGATGCACACTCACATGTGTACACACAGATACATGCCCATGCACACACACATGCACGCACACAAATACATATGCACACATGCAAATACACACACATGCAAATACACACACATGCTCAAAGATAACACACATGCCCATGCACACACACATGCATATGCACAGATACACACGTGCACATGCAGATACACGTGCACACACATGGTCACACAGATACACATGCTTGTGCACACACGTGCATGCACAGATACGCACATGCACATGCAGATACACACGCTCAAATGCAGATACACATGCTCACACAGATAACACACATGCCCGTGCACACATACTACATGCACACAGATACACACACGTGCACATGCAGATACACACGTGCACACACATGGTCACACAGATACATGCTTGTGCACACACATGCACACACAGATACACACATGTGCATATGCAGATACACATGTGCTCACACAGATACACAGATACACACATATGCACACACACATCAATGTACACACACATGCACACAGATACACACATGCCCATGCACATACACATACTCACAGAGAGATACACACATAAACGCCCACACACAGATACACACATACATACACATGCACACACACACATTGCCTTTTCTTTGACAGTTGGGTCAGCATGAACTTGTGGACCCTCAGCTGCACCAACTTGGAGTCAGCTGTGAACCTGCAGATGCTGATGTCGCCTGTGGAGGAAAGCATTTGGCATGGTCTGAACATGGCAGGCCCCACTGTGTTGGAGACAGAAGCTTTCACACATGGACTTTTCATGGACCGTTACTTTAAAGTCACTTAATCCTCACAACCACTTCATGCTGAGCAGCACCCTCCCTATTTAACGGGGGGAAACCCAGGCAAAATGTGTCTCAGTGCTGTGTGTAAAGAGTCCCAGGGAGCAGCATACACACGTACACACGTGCACACACATGTTCGGAGTTCAGCCTCATCTGATTCCAGGGTTCATGCTCTGTCCAGCATTCACGGTTTCTGCCCTTGAGGAGTTTCTTGTCTGAAATAAATATTACATTATGGACTGGAAAGCCACATGACAGCATTAAATAAGAAAAATATGGCAGTTCTGAGCCTCAAAAATAGGAAAGGATTTTCAGTGCAAAGATGTTTAAGCTGAATTGTGAGAGGACTCGAGGGCACAACTGATGCGTGTAATGAGGTCCATGTGTGCAAAGTGAGAGCGGGCTCAAGATCCAGAACTCGTGTCCCATGTGAGAGAAGGAGACTCATTCGCTGAGGCTGAGGCACGACTTGAAAGGCGTGTAGAACCACATTACCTCACACCTGCAGTCCACCAACCCAGCCACGCACCCTCCCTCTCTGCTGGATTCTGCCTGCTGTGCTCTCTCCCCCTCTAGAAACGAAGTGACACAACACAGGCATCCGTAAGCCTGGCTCCTAGGATGGCTTGGACACAGCAGACACTTGCCCAGTCTTTGGTGAATCAATGGATTTAAACTGCAGCAAAGCTGGAGAAGGTCGGAGGAAATTGTTAAAGCAGGAGCAAAATATGAAAACACGTGTTTTGCCTCAGTGAGGGGGGTCCCCGGCACAGGGAGAGCCGCAGAGAGCAAGAGCAGCGGCCAGTGTGAGGGTCCAGGCTGTGGCCACAAGCTCAGTCCAGAACCGCACTCCCGGGTTCCTACCCTGCCCTCAGCACACCAGAGGCCTGAGGACTTGCAGGTGTGTGATGCACCATTGTCAGGGCCTTGGAACCCTGGTGGATAATGAGAGAACAGAGACAGTCCACGTTCTTCTGTTTCTCTGTTCAGCCATTTCTGGGTTGAAGACTGTTAGAAGGGCTACTTAGAAGCGCTTAACAAGCCCTGAGCCCAGGTTGCTGGGCCCCAGCGAGTTCTCGGGAGTTTCCAGGGCAGGGTGTGGGGTGCTGCCGAGGGAACGGGTGTGGAGTCTGCAGGTCTGGGCTCCTCCTCTCCCACTCTCAGTGGCTTTGCCCTCAGGGAGAGCCACCTGGGGCCACTGCTGATGGCATCTGCCCCACACCGTGTTTTTGGACATCGAACGCCCAGTGAAGGTCAGAAAACACAGTGTGAGTGCCAAGGTCGTTGTCATCAGACAGCAGAACCAGGACAAACGCGGTTCCACGTGCACTTGCGCAGACACACTTACTGGGCTTGCAGGGCGAGGGGAGGCTGCATATGCCAGGTCCCAGTCACAGTGGCTCAAACCCACAGGGGCGTATTTCTTACTGTCATGACAGTTCAGTATGCGTGTCTCATGTATGCCAGGAGCTATAGGCATACCCCAGATTGTGCCTGTGGTCAGCAGGAAAAGGAGAGACTTATGAGTGTGCAGCACAGCTGGGGAGATGCCACCCACACACATTTTACCTAAGAGGAGGTGAACATTGGAGGAAAGGAGGAATAGAGGAAGCCCAGGTCTCGGAGGTCGAAGGAGAGCTAATCTTGTTCTTTGCTTTGTACCTGGAAAGATCAGCCAGTCTTGAAAACGTTGTTTCTTCTTAGCCCTTGGGGAAGAAAACCTAAGGAGTGTGAGGGAGGGAGGGATATAGTGGGGCGGGTCCTGTCGCCCCTGCCTTTCAGCCCTGAGTTCAGTCACCAGGGATGCTCGGGGATCCCTGGCCCAAGAGGGAATCTGTGCAGTCAAGTGGGGGCTTAAGATTTCAGTTTTATTTCCCAATGTGAACAGGTGAAGTTACTCAAGTAAAGCATGACAGTGAGCTTATCAGCTAATTCCCACGTGAAAAGACCTTAGTGTCACCTATATTTTGGGAGACTTTGTTTTAAACTTCCTCTGTCCTACTCTTGCTGGACTTGATATAGACTCTGATAATGTTTTATTAATTTGCGTTACATTATCATAATTCTAAGAGGCCCTCAGAAATAAAATATTCATGGAGAAAAATAACAGATCCAGAAAAATAAATTAACGTGCTAAATTTTCGGTTAGTAGCTTTGCACTTTCTTTGTTATTATGTATCATTAGCTAATGTCCAAATATTAAATTCTGTAGGCACAAGAATGTCGACGAGCTCTAGTCAATTCCCACTGGGAATATCGTCACTCCTTGTATTACTATATTATCGTTATTATTACTACCACTAGGACTACTTGAGCTTTTCACTTCTAACACATCCTCAAAGCCACAAAAGTTTAGTTCTTTAAAACTCTCCAATCATAGAGACTTATTTTCTCCACCTTTCGTTCTCCATAACATTGAGCTCAATATCTTATATCTGTATTATAGAAAACCCATGTTTTAAAAGCATAGTGAGTGCTCACAAGTGGAAACTCCCCATGGGGTTCGCCCTGTGAGCCCACGGGACACGCGCCATGAAGCGCCTGGTGTCTCAGCGCCTGGTGCCGAGTCAGGCTCATCGCCAGCCGCCTAGAGCAGGCCGCCACTGCCTTGTGCACGCATACTTCACGCAGACTCTCCCAGACACATTCTTCACGCGGTTCACTTCCGAGTTTGCTCTCACATGTGGCTTTGTTTAACTTGCAAATACCTCTTCTATCCACAAAACAAGGAAACGAGCAGTTAGAGTAAAGGCTGCCCAGCCCCGCGTTCTCGCCCTGATGCACTGAACGTGGCCTGTGGGGCCCGTGGTCTGCAGGGCCTTTGCACATTGAGCCCCTTTCCAGAAAGCCTGTGCATCTTCGTGGCCATAAAAATGATACAGTGGCTGTGTCTTTTTCCAATTATATGAAAAATCAAGTTACAAGAATTTTGAATAAGTATCCCTTCTCCCCTGCCACACGTGGGAAGCGTGTCTCTGGGTGGCTGTGATTTGATTTTACTCTCCGTAATGTAGACCTCAGAGACTTGCTCATTCCTGGCCCGGGACCAGCATTAACGCAGGTGAGGAGTCTTTCTGGAACCTGTGGCAGATGACCACACCAGATCCAAGAAAGAGCATCCCCTCCGCCAAGACACGTTCACATTACTCCACCGCCTCTCCAATGCACGGATAGAAGGCGTCAAACTTGTTCTGGCCTCACTGGACCTTATGAAAATTTTTTCCTGTTGGTTTATTTTGTTTATTTTAGAGGTATTTTTCTAATACTTGGTGATTATATTAAAGCTATGGAAATTATAACCAGAAGCTCACTGTAGGATTCGTGCACTATATGGTCAGATGCTCCTGTGGGACCCACCTTTTCTAGGGGAACCCTAATAGTATGTTTTGGGGAAACTTTCCCCTCCAGATACCCTCACTCTTCTGTTGCTGTGTGTGGGTGTACGGGGCCGGGGCTGTGAGGCTGGCCACCTCTGGTTGACAGTTTTCTAGATGCAGAGAATGGGAAAGGAGCCCATGACCTTAGCATTCTGAATTTAGGGCTTTGCCTATTCCCAACATCACCTGCCTCAGCCAGGGTTACCTCAGCCATGCCGAGAATTTGTCTGGAATCTTTCTGGTTGAGTCTCTCTAAAGGAAACTTCATGATGTCTGTTAGAATAGAGAAGAGACAGGAGTCTCTCTTCTGCTATTGAAGATTCAACCATTGTTTCTATTTTTTTGCCTGATTCTACATTATGATTTCAAGGGTAATTGCTGCTTCTAGTTTTAAGATTTTAAGATTTTGTTGGTGGGATAGATAGATGCCATTGAATAAGATTTAGTTTAACTTGAGAACATTATAAAACAAAGAGAATTACAAATACCAAATAAGGAAATCATACAAACCTGAAAAAGTAGCATCACTCAATTGAACTACTAGAAAATGTGAAAAACATAAAGTTTATTATATATGTTTTACACTAATTTCAAATGATGCAACATGTCACACACTTAGGAATTTTGACGTCGAACTAATTTCATCAAGTAAATTTTTTATACCCTCTTAATCATCAACTCAGTTTATTTTTCACTACATAGACATGCATTATGGGGTCAGGGCATGTATTAGTCTGTTCTGGCACCACTATAAAGTACCTGAGACTGGGTAACTTAGAAGGAAAAGAGGTTTAATTGAGTCACTGTTCCACAGGCTGTACAGGAAGCATGGCTGAAGAGGCCTCAGGAAACTTACAATCATGACAGAAGGCAAAGGGGGAGCAGGAACATCTCACATGGTGGGGCAGGAGGAAGAGAGTGAAACGGGAGGTAATACCCATTTTTAAACAACCAGATATTGTGAGAACTCACTTACTGTCAGCAGAACAGCAAGGGGGATGTCCACACCCATGATGCAGTCACCTCCTACCAGGTCTCTCCTCCAACTCTGGGGATAACAATTCAACACGAGATTTGGGTGGGAACACAGAGCCAGACCATATCAGGACATAAACCAACCATAATTTACACCTGAGAGAAAATATACATAGTGGTGCTGTGAGAAACTGCTTGGAAGTTAGTGTTGGCCACTTCACCAGCAACTCTTACTCTTAAGAAACTTAATTTATCTGAATTAAACAGGAGGATAATGTAGCGTTATTTGTTCCCAAGATATTCAGTGACTTCAAGTGATAAAAAGGAATGCTGATATGTTTATGTGACTGGCTGGGCTATCTTCTTGTGGTTTGTGATGCCTCATAATTTATTAACATATGAAGATAATTTTAAAAAACTGATGATCTGGTTTTGGAAATGTATTCTGTATAGTCCCTGAGTATCCACTGGCTATGGGAACTGTGCTGGCTTTAATATACGCTGTGCTCTTTATTCTTTACAAGATAATTTTCCTACACTAAATTTTTAGGTGAAAAATACTAAGAATCAACAAAACTAGTCATTACGGGAAACATTAGATTGTTATAGCTGATCTCAAGCTTCAAGGTTGATGTCTTGGAGTTTTAGAAATAGTAGCATAAATTTAACAGGAGTGAAAATATCAGACCAAAATCACACTGCCATGTGTGTACCTATGCAATAATCTTGCATGTTCTTCACATGTACCCCAAAACCTAAAATGCAATAAAATAAATAAATAAATAGGAAAAATAAGATTGGCAAATGTTAATTTAAATTTAAAAAAATAACCAGAGTTAATCAGCAAACGATGTATAGTGAGATGGAGTCCTGAAGTCAGACATTAGCAGGAGCAATTCAGGAGCTTCAGTAATGGCAAAGTCTCGGAACGCTGCAGAACATCAGCAAGACTCTCTTCATCAGGGCATTGGAGTCATCAGACTGTATTGACCTGATGCTGATAAATAATTTAAAGGATAATACCTTGTACTAGCAGTATATGAGTTCCGTAAACTCAGGATTATACATTAGTGTCTCCAGGGAGAGACGGTGGTGGCCCTCACATTGCAGGTGTCTTGACTGTGTGACTATTTTCATTGCAGATGTAGAAGAGTGCATTCCGAGTTCCAGACGCATCGTCCTCACCTGAGCTCCTCTGGGGGTGCCTTGAGCTGCCTCCCCTCACTGCAGGTGCCGATGGCTTCGAGACAACACCGTGGAGAGACAGACCCAGAGCACTCTGAGACGTCAGAGACAGTCCCCCAGAAAGTGCCCTCCGCACCTGCCTGGGAGCAGGGAGCACACTTTCACTTATGTGAAGACGTTATTATTTACACTTGTGCATATTTTACATAAATTTTAGAATCAGCTCCTCAAGTTTCATTGAAAACTCCTACTGAAGATTTGAAAATTTTAGTGAATAAATGTTATACTTTCAATTTAATTGATTCAGTGGTGCAATTTGGGAAGAATCGACAGCTTTAAAATGGTGACTTCTTCTACCTAGTAAGACTGTCTCTTTAGTTAGACTTGACTTTTATGTTGCGAGGCTTATAATTTTGCACAATCATGAGCCTTGCATACTTCTTAAGTTGATTCCCATATATTTGGGGGGACTTTGTGGAAACAATTATATCTAACATTTACAATTTCAAACTGAAAATTAACTGCCTGGTTAATCTCTTACTTTACCAATTTGTGCACAGATGGAGCACAGTCCTCGACCAGGCTGGGACGCAAGTACTGTGTGCTGTGTTTCTTTTCGTTTGGACAAGTTCACCCTGCAGAGAGTAATCACATTAGCTTCTGCCTAGAGGCTGAGTGTGAACAGGAAGCTGCAGGTTTCACTTTTCAGTTTATAAACTTTCCCTCATTCTCCACTTTCAGTTTGGAATGCTCACCTTCAGCTGTGCCGGAGTCCATCTCCTTCAAAGGTCCACAACCTCCACAGTCCATTAAAATCACACAGGAGCCTTAAAAATCTCAACAGTTGGGCCACACACCACGCTAATTAAGGGGAACCTCCAGGGTGGGATGCAGGCCCAGGCGGTTCATGGAGCTCGCCAGGTGACCCACTGTCCTGACCCTTGACACTCGAAGTGTGAGCCTCAGACGGACGCAAGGGTGTCCCCGGGGAGCTTATTAGCCATGCTTGTCTCCAGGCTCACAGACCTGTTAGATCGGAAGCTGTGTTTTAACAAGCATCTCAATGCTCCTGAAAGTTTGAGAAGCACTTCTGTGCCTCTGGGCTTCTGCTGAGGCGGGCAGGGCTAGTGGCCAGGCTTTTGTGGTGTGAAAGGAGCACTGGGACATAAATATCTTCTCACACAGCAGCAGGTCCCAGACTTGGGGGCGCTTCAGAAGCCCGTGCAAAGCTTTGGGCTGCACCCTCTGGAGTTTCTGACTCAGGGTTGAGTGTGGGGCCCACGTGATGCATTTCTGAGGATTCCCAGGTGATGCCCTGTGTCTAGCTGGGGACCACACTTGGAGATGCAACATTCCACACTCAAACAGCATGCCCGTCTTCAGCCTTGGCTGCATTCTGGGGTGCACTGACCTGCTCCCAGGCCTTTCTTGAGATGCCTTTGGGCGGACACTTGATTCTAGCTTCCCCACCCCGTAGCCTGGCTTTCCGTTCTGTCTGGAGTGTTTCCTCTGCCATCATGCCTCCACCCATCTCCCTGCCTTCTCTATTTTGCTGTTTACATTCCCTGTCTCTCATCTCTTCATTGTGGGTTTCATTTTTTATTTCATTTTGGTGGCATTTGGTCACAAAACAAAGATAAACCCGTTAAATTGCCTACAATGATTTTGAAATCCCTTCTTTAACATTCTTGAGAGCCATTAAAATTCCAAGGTTATTCATGATATTGTCAGGCCCTGTTGTTTGTTGCATTCACTTTCCTTGGGTTTTAGCTTCTTTTCTAGTTAAATTTGATGCAGGTTTTGATAAATAAATGTTTCTGTTAAGATCATTGTAGATTTGCATGCTATTATATGCATAGAAAGACCTGGTGGACCCTTTACTGGTTTCTGCAAGTAGTTACATCCTGCAAAATTAAAGTAGAAAATCACAACAATGATAATGACATTGATAGAATTAAGAACAGCTCTGTCTCCACAAAGGTCTCTCCCTTGGCAACCACTAATCTCACTCCATCTCAATAATTTTGTTTTATAATGCTATATAGCATTACATATTATATATATGTATATAATGTATACCTGTATATAATCTGTTTCAAGAGTGTTATATCAAGGCAGTCGTATGGTATGTGACTCTTGGGATTGACTTTTTTCACTCAGGACAATTCCCTGCAGATTCGTCTAGGCTTTTGCAGCCTTAGGAGTCTGTTGTTGGTTTGCTGAGGAATGCAGGGTGCAGTTACACCACGGTTTAACCGTCCTCCCATTAAAGGGTGTGAGGGCTGTTTCCAGTCTGGGGCTAAGAAGAGCTAGCCTGTACAAGCATTTATTCAGGTATAGTTCTATGTGAACGTGCAGTTTTATTTTTCTGGTATAAATGCCAATTCTGGGTCCCATGGTAGTTCTAAGAAACTGGCAATCTACTTCGAGAGCGACTGCCCCACTGAGATTCGTACCCGCCATGGGTGAGCCCTCTGTTCAAGCACTCTCTGCAGGCTGACCATTACCACCCTCTTCTCTTGAGCCTTCGGACGGGTGGGCAGCAGCATCTCATTCATTATGGTTCTTTCTCTTTATGTTTCCCTGGTGGCTGATAGACTTGAACATCACTGTGCGTGTTTATTTGCCATCTGCATGTTCTGTTTCATAAAATATCTGTTCATGTTTTTGGCTCGTTCTCTAACACATTTGTGTTACCTTTTCTGTTGGGTTTGGGAGCCTTTTTCGTTTCTTTTGTATTCTTTCTTTTTTTTTTTTAGAACGAGTTTCTCTCTGTCGCCAGGCTGGAGTGCAATGCTGTGATCTCAGCTCACTGCAACCTCCAACTCCCTGGTTCAAGCCATTCTCCTGCCTCATCTTCAGGAGTAGCTGGGATTACAGGCATGCACTACCATACCCAGCTGATTCTTATATTTTTAGTAGAGACGGCATTTCACCATGTTGGCCAGGATGGTCTCAATCTCCTGACCTTGTAATGGGCCTGACTCAGCCCCCCAAAGTGCTGGGATTACAGGCATGAGCCACCACACCCAGCTAACCTTTTTCTATTGCAGATTTGAGCACTTTGTTGGATGTGTGGTTTGCAAGCATTCACTCTGTCTGCATCTTATTTTTCATCCTTCTAACAGGGGCTTTTGCAGAAAAAATGTTTCAATTTGGATTGTAATTTATTGATTTCTCTTTTTTATGAATTGTGTTGCTCATGTCAAGTCTAAGAACTCTTCACCTACCCCTAGATCTTAAAGATTTCGTCCTATTTTTTTTCTAAAAGTTTTATAATCTTACCTGTTCCATAAGGGTCTATGATTTATTTTGAGTTAATTTTTAAAGTATGAGATTTGGTGTTTTTTTTTTGACACTATGTGTTGTAAAGGCAAATCTTCCTCTGTGCATGGCTTTTGCACTTTGTTGAAAAGCATTGAGCATATTTGTGAGGTCACTTCTGGTTTCTCTATTCTGTTCCTTTGACGTGTGTGGCCACTCCTGCACCAACACTACCGTGTTCATTAATGCAGCCACATGGCAGGCCCTGAAATCTGAGAAAGTGATTTCTCCTACCTTATTCTTCCTTCAAAATATCCTTTCAGTTAATGTAGGGTCTATGCCCTTACATATTATTGTAGAATAAGCTTGTCTATATGTACAAGAAACCCTGCTGGGATTTTGACAGAAATTGCATTAAATATACAGAAACATTTTAAGATAAGTGACATATTTCTGTGTTGGGGACAACGGCAGTGGAGGAAGGGTTTGCAGAGCACCTACATAAAGTGGTGACAAGTACTGGGAACCATAAACTGCGGCAAACTGTTCTGAAAACATTTTCTCAGTAGCTGAGCAATGACTGTTGTCTCTAACGGGTCTTATGTACGTGTTTTTTACCACACTTACATACAATTTTCTTTTACTTTTTGAGAATGGGCTTAACATTTTTATTTTTTAACTTAACTAATATTATTTAATTTGGTTTAAAGCTTTCCTTTAAAGGGTGTAGTATGTTACTTACTCACATTTAGTAAAACACCTCTTAAGGCAAAGGGGTGTCAAAGCTAGCCCTAGCCACTTGCTCTGTGAGTTGTTTTCAGTACATCTGTGCTTTCTCACTCTGTTCTTCTGTTGCTGTCTTTGTCTTTCATTGCTTTATAAAGAAGGAACCGGGGAAGAAGGAGACGATAACTGGGCTGAGGAAATTAAAGATAATCCAGTTAAGAAAAAAAAAATAAATGAGAAAAAGAAGGAGTCGTCTGTCAGCCCCTCCTCAGTATTTTATCAAAGAGTGGCCAGATCCACCTGACATTTCTTTGTTAGAGGAATCAGAGGCCATTTCAAAAGTGAAACTTGCTGCTCCAGCAGCGGTGTTCAGGCCGACAGGCTCAGCCCAAGGCCAGTAACCGCTGCCCGGGCCGGGGCAGCTAGCAGCGCAAGCAAAACGCAAGCAGAAAGCTGGAAGCCGCAAGCAGCAGCTGGGCGGGACCAGGTCCAGACACCTGCACGTTTCTCTCCGCAGGTGTCCCACAGTGAAATTTTGTGTGTTCTTTGTAAACGAGTAACATCCAAAATTGTAATTCTCTGCTAAAATTTAAGAAAAAATTAAGAATTTATAAGACCTTTAAATGTGGCTCTTTTAAAATCTGATTTAAGTAAAGCAGTAACCTCTGGCGGAAAAAAAATTACAGCCAGCCCATGAATTAGCAAGGAGCAATGAAAAGCAAGCCATATAACTTTGCTCCTCAGTAAAAAAGAATTTCCTGAAGGCAGCAAATCACACTGCCATGTGTGTACCTATGCAACTATCTTGCATGTTCTTCAAATGTACCCCAAAACCTAAAATGCAATAAAAAAAGAAATACCAAAAAAAAAACAAAAACAAAAAAATAAGAATTTCCTAATTAATGGATAAGTTGCAAAACCTGCTTAATATCTTAAAAGTCAACTCTACTGGCACAAGCCTTATTTACTCTTAATTTTGTAAATTTAGATAATAAATCTCAATGAGCTATAAAAGAAAGTCCACAAATTAGTTAAAAAGCAATTAAAGGTTAAGCATGTAAAACAACAGCCTTTAAAGGAAAGCTTTAAACCAAATTAAATAATATCAGTTAAGTTAAAAAGTAAAAATGTTAAGCCTATTCTCAAAAGGTAAAAGAAAATTGTATGTAAGTGTGTATGTAATCAGAGACAACAGTCCTTAATTACATACACGCTTACATACAATTACATACACACTTACATACAATTACATACACACTTACATACAATGATTAGAGACAAGTCTTTGCTCAGCTACTGAGTAACTGTATTCAGAACAGTTTGCCACAGTTTATTGATCCCAGTACTTGTCACCATTTTAAGCAGGCGCTCTGTAAGCCCTTCCTCCATTGCTGTTTCCCAGCCTTTATGCTATTAAACTTTCCTATTCATAAACAGTATGTTTTCCATTTATTTAGGTCATTGATTTTTTTCAGCAGGAGTTTGTAATTCAGCATGCAGATATTGTGCGTGTTTTATTAAATTTACGCCAATTATACATTTTTGTAGTGATTGTAAATGTTACTGTATTTTTAATTTCACTTCCACATGTTCACCATTACTATATAGAAACGTGATTGATTTTAGTGTGTTGGACTTGTATTTGTGACCTTACCAAAATCCCTTATGGGTTCTAGCAGGATTTTTGTAGATTCTTAGGGATTTCATACATAGACAGTCATGGTATCTGCAAGTAGAAACAGTTTCAATTTTTCCTTTCTACATTAATTTGCTAGGGCTGCCATAAGCAAGTACTACATTCTAGGTGACTTAAACAACAGAAATTTATTTTCTGGTTGGCGGTCCGAGCTCAAGGCCTCAGCAGGTGTGGTTCCTGCTGCAGGCTGCAAGGGAAGGACCCATTTCAGGACCTGCCCCTCAGCTTGTGACCCTGTCTTCCCCTCACACAATTCTTCCTCCGTGCCTGCCTGTGTGCTAACCCCTTCACATAAGGACACCAGTCCCACTGGATTAGTGCCCACCCTGATGACCTCCATCTAAATTACTTACCGCAGTAAGGCCCCCCTTATTCTCAGTTTTGCTTTCTAAGGATTCGTTTACCTGTGGCCAACTATGGTCTGAAAATATTAAATGAACAATTCCAGAATAAACAATTCCTAAATTTTAGGTTTTGCATTGTTCTGAGCAGTGTGATGAAATCTCCCTCTGTCCCTCCTGCCCCTCCTGGGTTATGAACTGTGAGCTGTGTCTTTGTCTGGCATGTCCACGTGGTATACACCTCCCTCCCAGGAGTCACTTAGTGGCCGTCACGGCTCAAAAGGAAAAATGGCAGCATATATAGGGTGAGGCTCCATCTGTGGTTCCCAGCCTCCAAGAGGAGTGATGGAACACAGCCCTCCCCTGTGCATGCTGGGGTGGAGGGAGGTCACTGCCCTCTGACAAGCCCCATCTCCAAATACAGTCACATGCTGGGGTTGGATTAAAATATGAATTTTGGGGGGACATAATTCAGCCCATGACACTTTCCAATCTGTGTGTTTTCATTTCTTTTTCTTGACTTATTGCAGAGGGCAGGACTTCTAGCAAGATGTGGATAGGGGTGAGAACCAATGGCCATGCTACGATCCTGGTCTTGAAGGGGATGTACTGCGTTCTCACGATCAGATGTGATGCCAGCCCTGGATTTCTCACATGCTCTTCACCAGGCTGAGGGTTCGTCATTGCTGGAGAGATTTTATAATGAATGGGTGTTGGGATTTGTCAAATGCTTTCTCTAAATTACTCCATATGGCCACATATTTTCTTCTTCAGTCTGTTTATATGGTGGATTACCTGGATTAATTTTTGGGAGTTGAACCAGCCTTGCATACCTGGGAAACGTACGACCTGATTGTAGCATGTAGTAATTTTATGCATGGGCAGATTTGCTTTGCTAATATTTGTGTAGGAACTTTGCATCTAAGTTCATGAGTGATATCAGACTATAATTTTCATAAGTGAGGCTCATAAGAAGAATTAGAAAATGTGCTTCTTTTATATTCTGAAAGAGGCAATACAAAATTTACATGAATTCTTCTTTAAATATTTACTAGCGTTTTTCAAGAACTCCATCTAGGTCTGAAGATTTTTGGGTGGGAGTTGTTAAGTACTAATTAAATTTAAGAGTTGAAAGCTATTTGGACTTTCTATTTCACCTGGAGTGAAGAGCAGTAGTTTTTGTTTTTCAAGGAATGAGACCACTTTATTTCAGTCATTGAGTTTCTGTGTTATTAATATTCCTTATGATTCCTTTAACAGCTATAGTACATTTACTGGCATCTCACTTTCCTCATGATATTGGTGATTTGAGTCTTTTAAAAAAATCTTTACTTAAGCTTCATCAGTTTTACTGGCAATTTTTGTCAGCTTTTTGTTTCACTGATTCCTCCATTTTCCTATATTCAATTCATGGTTTTTATTCTTATCTTTTTTCCTACCTATTGCTTGCTTTGGGTTTATTTTGCTCTTCTTTCCTGTTTGTTTAGGTAAGAACTTAGATTATTGATTAAAAACCTTCTCAACTTTCTAAAGCGAAAATTTAATGCTATACATCTCCCTATCTGCACTGATTTACCTGCATATCACCAACTTTGAAATGTTTCATTTTAATTTTGCTGCCTTTGAGATTTTCTCTTTGACCCGTGGATTATATTTAAGTAGGTTGTTTAATTTTCAATTGTTTAGACAGCTTCCAGTTGCACTTCTCTTATTGACTTACAGTTTCACTCCATATTAGTCAAATAATAGTCTCTGTAATTTCAATTCTCACAGGATGTGGACTATCATGGTTTATGTTTTCCATGAGCACGTGACAAACATGTATTCTTCTGTTGTTGAGCAGGAGGCTGATACGGTTTGGATCTGTATCCTCACCCAAGTCTCATATTTAATCGTAATCCCCAGTGCTGGAGGTGGGGCCTGGTGGGAGGTGATGGGATCATAGGGGCGGTTTCTCATGAACGGTTCAGCATTATCTCCTTGGTACTGTTCTGGTGATGGTGAGTTTTCAGGAGATCTGATTGTTTAAAAGTGTGTGGTACCTCCCTGCTCCCTATCTCTCTTCATCTTTCTCTGGCTATGTGAAGTGTCAGCTCACCCTTCACCTTCCCGGTATTAGTCAGGGTTCTGTAGAGGGACAGGACTAATATATATCCTATTAGTATATAGGATATATATATATATTAGTATATAGGATTATATATATAATATATAGGATATATATATAATATATATGTTATATTTATATATTTATATATATCATATATATAGGATATATTAATAGGATATATATTAGTCCTGATATATATATAATATATAAATTATTATCCTATATACATCAGGATAATATAAAATATTAGTCCTGATATATATCAGGACTAATATATATCCTATTAATAGGATATATATATCTTATTAGTCCTGTCCCTCTACAGAACACTGACTAATACAGGGAAAGTGTATTAGTCAGGGTATTAATTTTTATCAATTAAAGTATATTTAATAATTGACAAATATTAATAAACTCTTTAATAAACATAAATTTGTATATATAAATATATATATATATGAGTTTATTAAGGAATATTAAACTCACAGAATCACTAGGTCCCACAAAAGGCCATCTGCAAGCTGAGGAGCAAGAAAGCCAGTCTGAGTCCCAAAGCTGAAGAACTTGAAGTCTGATGTTCTAGGGCAGGAAGCATCCAGCACAGTAGAGAAAGATGCAGGTGGCAGGCTAAGCCAGTCTGGTCTTTTCACGTTTATCTGCCTCTTTATATTCTGGCCTTGCTGGCAGCTGATTAAATGGTCCCACCCAGATAAGGGTGGGTCTGCCTTTCCCAGCCCACTGACTCCAATGTGAATCTCCTCTGCCAACACTCTCGCAGACACACCCAGGATCAATACTTTGCATCCTTCAATTCAATCATATGAACCATCATATCCTCCATGATTATAAGTTTCCTGAGGCCTCCCCAGAAGCCAAGTTGATACTAGCATTATACAGGCTAGTGGAACTGTGTGCCAATTAAACCTCACTTCTTTGCAAATTACTCAGTCTCAGGTATTTCTTATAGCAATGTAAGGATGGACTAATACAAAGGTTCTATATTATGACAAAAAAACTCTGTTGAACAACTGAATGGTATTCATTTCTTCTATCTCCTTACCAATTTTCTGTTTAACAGTTCTATCATTGCTGAGAGTGGAATGTTGAAAGCTTCAACTATAATTGTGTATATGCCAATTTCTTTGCTCAGCTTTACAGCTCTTTAATTGTGGTAAAAAAAATAAACTAAAATTAATCCTCTCTACCATTTCAAGTGTACAACTCAGTAATATTAAGGGTATTTCCATTGTTATGCAACAGATGTCCAGAACTTTTCCATCTAGCAAAAGTAAAATTCTATACCCATTAAACAGCAACAGCTCTATCAGTGTTTACTTTATGTATTTTGGAGTTCTATTGTTTGGTGCTTACATGTTTGTTGTGTATATCTTACAGGTGGACTGATAATTTTATAATAATGTAGTGTTCCTCTTTGTCTCTAGTAATTTTCTTTGCTCTAAAGTATACCTTATCTTATATTAATTTAGCCACTTCTGCTTTTTAAATTATTATTATATTTTAAGTTCTGGGGTACATATGCAAAACATATAGGTTTGTTACATAGGTATACACATGCCATGGTGATTTGCTGCATCCATCACCCCATCATCTGCATCAAGTATTTCTCCTAATGCTATCCCCCCAATCCCGCACACCCTGCTATGCCTTCCCTAGCTCTGCACCCCAAAACAGGCCCCAGGGCGTGATGCTCCCCTCCCTGTGTCCATGCGTTCTCATTGTTCAGCACCCACTTATGAGTGAGAACATGCAGTGTTTGGTTTTCTGTTCTTGTGTCTGTTTGCTGAGAATGGTGGTTTCCAGCTTTATCCATGTTCCTGCAAGGGACAGGAACTCATCCTTTTTTTTTTTAATGGCTGCATAGTGTCCCATGGTGTATATGTGCCACATTTTCTTTATTCAGTTTATCATTGATGGGGATTTGGGTTGCTTCCAAGTCTTTGCTATTGTGAACAGTGCCACAATAAACATACGCATGCATGTGTCTTTATAATAGAATGATTTATAATCCTTTGGGTATATACCCAGTAATGGGATTGCTGGGTCAAATGGTATTTCTAGTTCTAGATCCTTGAGGAATCACCACACTGTCTTCCACAATGGTTGAATTAATTTATGCTCCCCACAACACTGTAAAAGTGTTCCTATTTCTCCATATCCTCTCCAGCATCTGCTGTCTCCTGATTTTTTTAATGATCACCATTCTAACTGGTGTGAGATAAGTAGCAGAATTAAGTATCTCAATGTGGTTTTGATTTGCATTTCTCTAGTGACCAGTGATGATTAGCTTTTTTTCATATGTTTGTTGGCTGCATAAATGTCTTCTTTTGAGAAATGTCTGTTCATATCTTTTCTGCTTTTTTTAAAAAAAAAATAGTTAACATTAGGTAGACCTTTTCCCATACTTTTACTTTCAACCTATTTTTGTATTTTAAGTGAGTTTCTTATAGACTGCATATTGTTGAAACATGTTTTTATCCACTCTGATAACCTTGCTTTTGATTGGTGTATTTAGGCCATTCACATTAAGGGTATTTACTGATATTTTAGGGCTTAATTCTGCTACTTATCATTTGTCTCCAGGGTTTTTTCCTCTATTCTCCTCATTTCTATGTTTTATTTTCTTATCTTCCTTTTAGAGACATAAGCCTCTTTATGGGATTCTATTTTTAATTATTTATAGTATTTTGAGTACACAACTTTGCATAATTTCCTTGGTTGTTGCTCTAGGTATTACAATATACATACATAACTTATCACAGTTCTAGATGCCACTGTTGCTGGGTGAGGATGGACCCACCGACACTACCCTGGGGGAGGAGCCAGCGCACTGCTGCCTCCGTGTAAAGGGGATGGGAGACCAGGCCCTCCTGGATGCCGCAGTGCAGACCCTGTGAGGCTTCAGAGTCTTCTGCGTCTGCTCGGGGGGATGGAGACTCGGGCCCCACTCCGCCCAGGTCCACCCCACCAGAGGCAAAGAGAGAAGTGGAAAATCAGCTTTCTTTTCTACCCTCTAAAACCAGTGCTTTATGTTTTCTGAAGTAGGACAAATATTGCCTTTTGTTTTCTATGGTTAGGCAACCTTGGCCCAATCCTTTGACAAAGGGAGGAGGCTCTCCTTGAAGCTCTTGCACCTTGAGCATTACTAGTTTGGTTAGAGCTTCTACAGCTCCTGTCTGGAATCTATGATAACAAATAGGGAGTCAGGGAACTCATCTGTTTTGGATACAACAAGTTGCAAGGGGGTCAGAGACTCACCTGTCCTGGCGGGTGGGAGCTGCAAGAGGGGGTGGAAACTCACCTGTTCTGGGTGGCTGGGAGCTTCAGGGGGCCAGGGACTCATCTGTCCTGAGGAGATTGGGAGCAGCAGGGGGCCAGAGGCTCATTGGGTCCTGGGTGGATGGGAGCTGCAAGGGGGCCAGATACTCACCTGTCATGAGTGGATGGGAGCTTCAGGGGGCCAGGGACTCATTTGTCCTGGGGGGATGGGAGCTATAAGGGGGGCAGACATTCAACTGTCCTGGGCGGATGGGAGTTTCAGAGGACCAGGGACTCACCTGTCCTGGGGGGGGGGCGGGTATTGGGAGCAGCAGGGGTCCAGAGACTCACCTGTTCTAAGTGGATTGGGAGGTGCAGGAGACCCAGGAACTCACCTGTCCAGGTGGATGGGAGTTCCGGTGGCAGGGGGCAACTCTGTTTTTCCTCCGCTTCTGAGGTCTCCAGGCTGTCTGCATTTCTTCTCCCCTTTGGGAGACTTCCTGTGAGTGCTTGTGATTGTCTAAGGTGTTTCAGTTTAAGGGGTAGGACCTTCGAGGAATGTGACAGCTCCGTCTCAGAGGAAGTGGACATCTTGGGGCAACTTTCTTAAGTGCTGCTAGTTTTAAACGTAATTTCGTGTTTATAATTTTCCATTGGTCTCTCGTGGACAGGCAGTCTGAATGCACGGGCTTGTCTTTGTGATTGTGGAGCCTGAGAAAACGTGGCTTTGCTTGCCTCTGGCACTTCCCAGGCATTAAGTTATTTTTAGCTTTGATTGTTTCCTGATACCTGTTTGGGATCAGAGGTTGAAAGAGGAAATGTGTATGCTCAATAAATTGTATCATTCCATAAACTTTTTATTTGAAGACAGCTATAAATTTGATTTATAAAAAAGATTATAATAAGCCCACATTCTAGCCCTTTTGAACACACAGGAAACACCCATGTTCATAAAACAACTAATATAATAAACAAAGATATATCCTAATTGCCCATTTTTCAAGTTCTCTAAGGGTTTTCCCATGTCACAGGTAAATAATAAAGTAACACTGTCATTCTTAAAATGCATAGCTACACCCCAGCAAACTCTAATGCTGAGTCATTTCTGTAACGGAAATAGTTTATTTTAAAGATGTGCTGTGTAATTTTACGTGTCTTTCCTACCAAGGACATTTTTTAAAAGAAAGCACAAGGAGAAAAATTAGCTCATCCTATTGTCAAAGCACACTACTGGATTTGAAAAAGTGGAAAACGGTGAGGTGCGAAGCCATCTTTTTACAATCAGACGAAGCCAAATGAGTTTACACCTCATTTATGTGAGCCATTTTTGAAGCTTGGGAAGATATTGGTAGACATCACTATAAAATTGGACACATTGATAGCAAATTGAACAAGACAGAAAATGTATGATGATCGTGTCTTGCTCTGGTTAATTTACCTTAAAAACTCAGCTAGCCCAGTTGTGCTGAGACCTAAACGCCTGTAGCATGAATCTTATTGCAGACAGGACCCGCAGAACAGAGCGTGGCGAGTCAGGAGCGTCCAGACGGGCTCAGCGTCCCCAAGGGGGCTGCTCGGTCCTCCCGAGCGCGGGGACCCCATCCCACCTGTGCACCAGGGACTCTGGCCATGGATTATCAGGGAAGACTCATAATAGTCAGGGGAAAGATAAACGCCATCACACATGAGTTCCACCTTCAGCTGGAAGGGCAGCACGTTGAACTCACCCCTGCAGAGCCCCAGTGTGCCGAGCCCGTGGCCACCGGCCCTGAGATCCAGGCGCGCAGTGAGCAATACCAGGTGACGGTTATCATTAAAACGGTCCCCTGCCGTAAGGATGAGGGTGTCAACTCCCCCAGTTTTCTTCTTTTAGATAATAGAAAGGTGCAAGGCTTACAACACCATGATGATTTAAATTTATATTTTTTAAATCTATCCTACCTGAGGCTTAAGAAAAAGAACTTTTTTCAATACAATATTCACCTTTACAGAAAAGTTACCTGTAAAATAGGAATAAGCGGCAGAGTTAAAGCCCGAGAATTTGGGAAGTCACGGAGCACGCAGACTTCCAGGCAGGCCGAGGCGCAGGGTCGCGGGACCCTCCCAGGCCCCAGCTCCGCGCGGCCCGGCGCCCGGGGCTGCACCTGCAGGGCAGTTCTGGCGGGAGCGCCCCGGACGCGGGCATGGCCTTTCTGCGCGATTGCCCGTGTGAGGACGTCACTGGGATAAAGCCTGCTCACCCCGAACTAACGCACAATGATGAAACGTTGAAATTTCTTCCTTCCGCAGCTCTTCATTTGAGGCATCAACCCCCACGGCAGGTTCCTCCCTCCAGGGCCGCGGACAGCGTCTGGCTCCCTAACTTCCTGCCTAATGGATCTGGCTTCGCAAATTGGACTTTTCGGGTTTTATTACTCCCTAAGGGGCTTGCTGCTGGATTACGCTCATTTACTCTTTTTATTCTTTATCTATTATTTACACAAGAAATATTCCCGTTTTTCTTCTGAAAACCCTCAGTTATTCCTGGCATTGGCAGAAGAATTTTTGTCAGTTTTATAAATGGCCTGTGACTGTCCATTTCCGAGCCGAGGTGATGAGAGCTGGTGTTGGATCCGCGGTCACTGGTGCCGAGCAGCCCAGGCCGCGCGGGTTCTCCTCCCCGCTAAACCCTAGAAGGCGAGGAGGGCCCTGGGCAGGCGGGAGGCGGGCGCGCGCCCCGCAGCCGCCTAAGACCCCCCAGGCTCGGCCCTGCGCAGGGAGCCCCAGGAGGTTGCAGGAGTCCCCGGGCCCGGGAAGACTCGCTGCCCCCGGAGGCGCGCGGCTCTGCGGCTCCTGACGCTGTTCGCGGCCTGGGGACCTCCCCCGGCCCCGGAGGCGCCACCTGGTTTATCCGGAGGCGCCACCTGGTTTATCCGCAGCGCGCGGTGCGCGGTCGCCGGCTCAGTCCGGTGCAGCTGAAGGACCAGCCCCACCAGGGCCGGCCTCGCTCTGCGCCCCGGGCCCCGCTTTCAGCCTCGTTGGCCCGTCCAGCCAGTCCACCCCTCGCGGCTCATCCGCCCTGGTTTCTGCGTCCTTCCCAGCCCGAGGTGCGGTGATCGCCCCTGGGAGGCGCCCCTGAGAGGCACGAGGCCCTGAATGCGCAGCGTAGGGGCTCCAGGCCCGGGCGTGACCGCCTGGACCGCGCGCCCACGGTCTCCACTCTGCCTGCCGCGTCCCGGCGCGGGGGAGTCACCGCCCACGGACCGGGAAGACTCAGCCAGGCGCCCGGCGCGCAGCAGGCCTCGGGACCCCCTTCCCGACCTTCCTTCCTCCCCAGGAACGGAGCGCCCCGGACAGGCCCCGGCCCGCGCGGTTTTGGATCACGCGGGAAAGTGCTTGGTTCGTGCAGGTGCAAGACCAGCTGATGCCCCAGGGCGGGGTTCACCGCGGCCACCGCCGAACCGAATAGAAACTGCGCGGAGGAACGCGCAGTCCAGACAGGGGTCGCTCACAGATCTCCAGGCCGGGTGCTTTGAGTAAACGGCACTTTACTCTTAAAACAGTTTAGGGAAACCCAGTTATCTTTCATTCACACGCGCGTTCCCTGTCCCGGGTGGGTGCCCCGGCTGAGCAGACAGAGGCCTCCCTGCCCAGTGCTGGGGCCACACAGTCAGCTCCGGTTCGGGGGCGGCCTCCCCGCTCCCCACAGCTCAGGAGCTGCTGGCCGGGGCAGGTGGACGGCCAGGGGAGTGGACAGGAGGAGGCTGTGGGGCCAGGCCCGCGAGGACCCGAGAGGAGCCTGTGCGTCCCCGGAAGAGAAGAAGCGGGAGACAGATTTCTCCCTGACGGCTGCAGCCGCTCTGAGCAGCCTCCCAGGGCCAGGTGGAGGGAGAATCTGGAACGCAGCTTTCTACCTTTCAGAGTCAGTTTTTCTAAGATGAAACAATACCAGGATCCCTCTGCGGGACTGTTTTGAGCATTAAAGAAATTTGTTAAGGGCAAGTCCAGAAGGGAGCTGGGCAGCCGGGACATCTGATGTCATGGGTGGTTCTGAATAGTGTCCGGGATTTTATTCAAAATGTTAAAACATTTCATCTAAAACGTAGGCTTTTGTTTGTAGTGTGAGTTACGGATCCAATAACATGCAAAAAAAAAAAAAAAATTCGTTGCCGAAAGAATAGATAAGACACAGTAAAACAGCCACACGCTGAAGTGCTGGTTGACAGTGAAGAAAGAGGAAGCTGCCCACAGTCACATGCACAGACCTTAAGAACGCGAAGGAGGCTGAAAATTCCTCGCGAGTGACACGTTTCCTTATAAGTCCTCAGGTCCCCCCTAAAAGATGAGGAATGAAGATCCGAGGCTGCAGTCATCAAAGATGGCCTCCATGGTGGAAAAATAGAGAGCGGGGTGTTGGAAGGCCTGAGCTCACGAGATTCCCATCCCCCTGGTGAGTGGAAGGCATCGTTTCTTCCAGGACTGAAATGGACACAGTCATCTTATGTCTACTTCTCAAGGGAAATGTGTGGCTGGACTGAAACAGCAGGAGATCTGTGAAATCCTTTGCAAACACCAGTTATTCATGCTATTTTTAAACCTGAACTAGAAAACAGGTGTCTCGTCTATTGCCAGCCTTTAAGAGAATGATTGAAACAGTTGCTTTAAAATATGGAAACTTCAGGATTGATGAAAATGTCTCTTGGCATCCTCGGGACAGGGATGCGGCCTCACAGGCCCACCTTGTGCATTTGCTGTGGTAGGACCGTGTTTTAAAAATACACTCATTTGTAGAAAAGTTCCAAAGTCAGGGCGCTTTTTACAGAATGAACTTAAGTGTTACAATTTTTATCATATATAACACAAGTGCCATTTTCTTTATTTTAAATAAATTTCCTGGCTATGTGCTTCCTCAAATATTCTCAAACAGCCTTCTGCAGAACCACAGACCTGTATGCGGCCAGGGCATAAAACAGCCCCTGAGCCCAGTGGAGGCTTATGCACCTGGAAACCCTGGTTTCCGAATTGTGTGACCTTTTCTGCCTTATGTCATAATTAGAATTGTTATGACACAGATTTAATTCTTTACTGAGCATACAGGCAGCTAAGAAAAATAAGCACAGTCCAGGTTTGTCAAATGGGCAGAGTCCCCAGCGTCCACGCAGCCAGCTGCTTCTCGTTCATTCTTCAGTCCCTATGTGTGAGGACCTACGGCAATGCAGCGGCTCCGAGAAGGGCCAGGAGGCCTGAGGACAAACAGACACTGCCCCTGCACCTTCGAGGCTTTCATATAAAAATAAAAAACTCTACTTCAAGACTTAGATGAATCAGGACCCAATGGGAGATGTGAATAGTTGTGAAATTAGAGAGGGTTGTATCATGAGTGTAGACCCCACATTCCTGTGCTAGGAATGGACTCAGTGCCAGCCAGGCACTTCTCGCTGATGCCAACACGAGATGCAGGAGTTGGTTCTACGGCCCCTGCTTCCCTGTGGCTGCTGCCAGGTGGGGGCTCTGAGGCCTGCTGAGCCAGGGGAGACGCCCAGGCAGGAACTGAGGCCTAGCGGCGCGCCCGCTCTCTGTGGATTGAGCAGGCAACCCTGCTTCCCTGTGGGTACACGGGATTCCCTGAGTAATTTTCACTGAGTGTCCGGTTCTGAGTGTTAGCACCACCAGTCTAGACACTGCCAATCAATACAATCTTTCAGCCACTCACAAATGTGCTGACAGGTGTGTAAAAATAAACACATGGCATCGCCTAGAATAAGCACAGGTGTGTTCATGGGGCATGCTTCTGGGAGACAGGCAGCCTCTGTGAGGCTCTGAAGCAAGATCGTGGCCCCCATTTTCCTGCTCCTGGGGTTCCACAGAAGCAGAACAGACAGGGGCTTAGCTCTCTGTCTGCCTGATGAGGGGGCTTCCCAGGGGGCTGAGGTGTTGGCCAGGTACTGACCCAGGAAACACAGACTCCAGTGGCCCAGACCTGCCCCTCCAGCCTCTCCAGCACCTCAAATGCTGGTCAAAGGGCCTAGCTTCACTCCTGAGATTCGCTAGTGAATCCTGACACCATAAGGAATACGAAAATAAAACATCAGTCGCAGGCAGAGAAGAATCGCTCCATGGGCCCCCAAGCATCAGGCCTCTCTCAGGAGCGGCTGCTGGTGAAGGACACACCTGGGAGATGGTGGTGAAAGGTGTGTGGCCTGAGGAGGGAAGGGGGACACATACCAGCATCTGGGAGCTCAGGGCAGACGCGGGGAGGAGAGCGAAGGGAAGGAACAGAAAGTAGAGGAACCGGTGAAGACAGACACCTTTCCTCATCACTGCCAGGGCATTTCCATGACCAAGCTATTTTTCATACAAAGTTAGACAAAAATTTCCAAACAAGAAAAAAAAATTGTGCATGATTGGCTTCATGCTCACATTAACTTATATAATCAGAGTCTTGGACGAGAATATAGAGATTATGTAGATAAATTTCAACTTTTGCTGACAAAAGCTGTGCCCACCTGACGTTCAGTGACTTGTTCCTGCTGTGACGGTTGTTATAAGAAACTCAGCCTCTGGAATCTGGACCAAGGTCTTCCTTTCATGTCATGGCCTAGCACAAAATCCTTCTCATATGTGGTTTTGAAACGTACTCTGTTTTGTAGAATAGAAATATTTGGTTTTGTTTGTGGTATGCCATAACTTTCCAGTAAATTATATAATATTTAAGTGATTTTACCTAAGAGAAATGATTAGTAGTTATCCTGTCAAATAAATGGAAATTTTATTTCAGGTACATAAAGAAACTACATTAATGTACTTTTGGAATAGTAAATGAGTAAAGGTTGATATGCATTTTGATTTTATTGGAACCTTGTCTCATATTTCCATAAAGTCCTGTTCACAGGGCCAGCAGGAGGATTTGAAATGAGAAGACAGAGCTGCAAGACCCCTTAAACACAAAAGGGGCTTCGACGCTGCAGAAATCCCCACGCTCCCATTGCAGAACAGCTGTGTCGCCGGGATTTCATGTAATTTACATGAGGAAATAACTTCACGTCGCTTTCTCATTTTAATTGGGTCGGTTGTAAACAAACTGCCATGACCCTTTTTTTGAGACCATAAACTGGGGAATTTTTCATTATTGCTTTTACAACCTTTGGAAGTGGTTTGTACACATTTCAGGGGACGATTCTGCACATTGAAGTCTTTAGTTTCTAAAAAATCACTCATTCATTAAAATGTTAGAATCCAAACTCCTTTTTTCTCATACAATTAAAAAGAAAAACAAAAGAGCACATTCCATTAAACATTAAAGAAAATGCATGAAGCCATTTGAAAGAAAACTGTAATTTTCCAGCTCCCTGCAGTCCCTACAGGAGCGTATCTTCAGGAGCACCTGGAAAATGCTCTGTAGGGATGGTCTGCATTTGCCAAAACAGCTTCCAGCATTCCAGTGTCAAAGGATTTACTTTCCTCCACAATAAGTTCTGGGTTTATTAATACCCAAACTACGCTTGAGGGGAGAGTTTATAATTGAAACGGAAAAGGAAGAGCATTTAATAAATAAACATGAAAACATACATAGACCACCAGATGTCTGTGAATTCATATAATCATTGTGGTATTTTCATCTCAAATTATAACATATATAAATATGCATTCGTATAATGACAAACTCAGATACATTATTAAGTCGTTTAACTATTATTAAATATTGTTGAAATTCCATCTGAAAATCAATCTTATAAGAACATTTCAATAAACCAGAATTAAATAAACAAGTAACTCAAAACCTAGATTGTTGTGATATTCTGTTGGAAAATAACAAAATTAAAGATATCACATCAGATAACTATGGCAAGATCAACCAAGCAAGCCTTGTCAAATGTTTATTTATCTCAATCTGAAATATCAAGAAACATATAGAACCAAGGTTAGTCTTACTATGAAAATTGCAAGTAGTTCAAGAAATCTTTATTATCAAACACATAAGCCCTTCAATTCACTGCACCTGAGGAGGAAATTTGACTAAAACTTTTCACAGAAGAGCTTCAGGGAGTTGAATGCCTTTCACAAGGACATGGAGTGAAAGAAGTTAGTTAGAGAATGGGATATAGTTAGTGTATGATTCAATTTGTACACACACATACAACAAGCCAAAAATAGGCACAACCAAAATGTTTGTTTTTAGAGATGCAGCTTCAATAGATAAAATACGAAATTGAAGGAAAGAGCCTTTTTAAAAGTTGAAACAAAAATATTCCTGTTAGAACCTTAGGACAATAATTCTCAACACAAGGTCACTGGACCATCTGCTGCAGAGTAATGCCGGGCAGTTGTCACAAATGCTGACCCGGGAACTGCCAAGACTCTGAACCGTGAATTCATGGGCTGGCCAAGGAAGGCACCTCTTACATACTTATTAAACTCATCAAAATTACATGTTCTGAGAATCCTCTTTTATTTGTACTTTTGAAAAATTATAAAACTTTGTATTTTTTCTTACACTGATAACATTTATTAAGATAGGAGGAAAGTTGAAAAGAAATAATTCTAAGCCCGATGAAGAGTTTGAAGTTTGAAGAATACAGAGTGGAGGTGAAGGGCAGTTTCCCACAGGAGAGCAGGTGTCAGGGAGGGAAGGCGTTTCCTGAGTCCCTGTGGGAAGCAGGCTGGAGGCAGAGCCTGACCGGGGAGGCTCGTCCCCCCAATGCCAGGGAGAGGAGGGCAGGCAGGTGGGAGGCCATGCAGATTGCAGGGAAAGTTCATCATTATGAATGTCATAAATTTATTTTATGACAGATAAATAGGTTTTTTTTTTTTATTTTATTTTTCATGCCAACTATGAGTGCTAAAGAATGACAAGTTTTCTTCAGCTTGGCACTTAGCGTTATTCGTGACTAAAGTCAGTAAATCACATGCTTAGACAAGATATGAAAAAGACTCACAATTCCTTAATTAGTGAGTAGGTTGTTTTTTCTTTGAGACAAAGCTCTGGAAAGGAAAACTCTCATTCCCGACGGCCCTAAATCAGCCTATGTGTTCCTCTACGTCTGTCCGCAGCCTCTTCCCCTCCAGATCGGCGCCTGCCCTCCAGGCTCCAGGCCACCAACTGCGCATTAGACACCACTGGTCCGAGGCCCTGAGGGCCCAGGACACCCTCTGTTCTGCCTGTCCTCTCTCCTGGATTTTGTTGACCTAAATAACACACAGAGAAAGGGCCTCCAAATGAGAATAGCTTTTATTCGGGAATGGGCATTGCAGTGGGAACCCAAGTGCCATGGTGACCTGCACGTACTTGCAGGGGTCAAGGATGACAAAGTATTTGAAGGGAGATGAGGAGGACCACATGACTGTTTTGAGATGCTTTATTATTCTTGGCTACAAGGATCGATAAGGGTGGCCCCAGTCCAAACTGCACAAGCAGTTGCTGGCAGACGACTCACAGAAACGATTTTATGTAAGGTTGTGGTGGTCTTTGTGCACGGCTGTGGTTTCTTGCAGTCTTTTGTGGCAGTTCTTGTTGCAAGGCATTCATGTGTGAGACCTACCCTTCACAGCCAGCCCTGGCTCCGTTTTTTCAGGGTTTTGACGTAAGCATCTCCAGCTTGATTCTGACAAATGTCACAAGTGGACACATCTCCCTCAGTGACCTCACAGTCCTCCTATTAAACTGCCTAGAATTGATCAGATCATTTAATTCACATAAGCTCTATGTGGGTGACTAACAGGAACAGAGAAGTATTGCTCAGAGACTTATTGTATTTTATTAACAACTGAGACTGCAAACCAAAGGATTAAAACCTATTCATGGTCTTCACTTTGGGCTGCAGGTGGGTCCAGCAGCCTGGAGCTTTGCACTGCAAACTGTGGCAGTAACAGATGCAGACGCCTTTACGGCATCTCTAAGCACAGTCATCAATTGGCACGTTGCTTCAGAACACCAAAAAGACAAAAAGTAAGTTAAAACCAGAACCCAAAGAAGTAAAGACAGCCCTAACATCAACCTCAGAAGAGAGAACACAAAGTTCCACTTTCAGGTCCGGGGAATGCAGGCACCAGCAGTGAATGTCAGCGTCTCCTCTGATGAAACCTAGGTCTCAAAGCCTGGATCCTCAGGTACAATACCCTGGGATTAAAAATAAATAGAAACAAAAAACACCTCTAACTCCATACTATGGTGAGAAAACTGCCTTATTCAAACCTTTGCAACAATGTTCTGGAAAATAATTTCCTCCAGGTTTCTAGCCCCAGTGTGGAATTCAGGCGCATTTACAGAGGCAAATCACAGAAGTTTAATGGAGAATTTTTCCTAAAGTGGCCCTGAACTTATTTCACCTAAATATACAGGACAGTGGCAAAAATCAGTCTACTCTTAAGCAAACTTGAGTTAAATCTGAGCTCAAATAAATTCCACAGACAAACTTTCAGGAAAAACGAAGTAACCATCCCAAATCACGAGACTCACGAGGAGAAAGGTTGGGTGTAGCACGTCGGCAGAATCCAAGCCATGGCAGTTCCAGCCACAGAAGCCCTCAGAGACTGTGAAGAGCCTGAGGCTGAAGGATTTTAAATAATGAAAAAACAGACTGCAGATGGACCAAGGGCAACTGTCTAAAAATGTGCAAACAGAGTTGGAAATGAGCCAAATTCAAAGTCTAGGAAAGAGAAGCATAACATTTAAATTTCAAAGCCTAATGTATGTATTAAAAATCAGATTAGACATAGTCGAGTAAAAATATAACGAACCCCCAAAATGGATCCAATAAAAATTCAGAGAGAGATGGGCATGAAAGAGAAATTAGGATACACCTCTGATTGCATGAGGTGGTCAAATGTTTTTATATAGATACGAAATATTTTTCATTAATCTTATTTCTAGGCACAATATCGTCCTAATTTCTATTTTTATAATATATTTGCCTATAAATTTGTCTTCTCATTGTATTTTCTACCTGGTTGCAGTTCACACATGTTGACTGCTGAACAACATAGGTTTGACCTGTGCAGATGCACTCATACGCAGCATTTTTTCAGCGGAAGTTGCATTGACGGAGCCTGCTGCTGCCGCATTCCAGTCCATCTCCTCTGCCTCCTCCACCTCTGCCACCAGGGACAGCAAGACCAACGCTTCCTCCTCTTCCTCCTGCTCAGCTAAGTCGACCTGAGCACAAGGATGAAGACCTGTATAACGGTCAACTTCTGCTTAGTGAATGGTGAAGATGCCCTCCCTTCCTTATGATTTCTTAATAGAATTTATTTTCTCCATCTTACTTTATTGTAAGAATACAGTCTATGACACATGGCGGACACAGTTCGCATTGATCAACTGTTTATGTTATTAGTAAGGCTTCCAGTCTGCAGTAGGCTATTAGCAGTTATGCTCTGGAGAATCAAAGTTATATGCAGAGTTTTCACTGCTCAGGGATCGGTGCCCTTAAATTTCATATTGTTTATGGGTCAACTGAATATATACATATTTACCAGCCAGCCAATTGATTCTATTCTTTCTCAATTGATTCTTCTAAGTTTTCTTATAGAAAGCCATATCATACTCAATAGCAACCATTTTGCCTCCTCCTTAATTAGACCTTCTTTCTTTCTGTGGTCTAATTGCATAGAACAAAACCTCTAGACCAATGTTAGAGGAAGTTGGCAGAATGGTAATCCGTGCGGTGTCAGTTTTTAATGGGAACTCCTCTATCCCCCAAGCCATCCTCCTCTGCTCCCTCCCCCACCCCTAGGAGAGACTTGAGCACACCCTGAAGCCAGCAGTTCCTGGTCCGTCATCTTCAAGCAGACTTTTGACTTTCCAGCGTGTGAGACTGAGTAGACACACGACGCCCTCACAGCTTCTCTTCCCCAGTGGTTCTGACTTTGTAGATCATCTTTGTTGCCTGTCAAACTTAAATAACATTCTCTAAATTTTTATTCATGAATTTTAGATTTATGTATAAAAATTCTACCTGACAAATGGCAGAATTGGCACAAAACACATTTCATCACGCTTCGTTTTCTCCTTTATACCGTCACCCATTTGTCTGTATTTTATGGCTCTGCTTTGTAGCGAGTGTGTTCAGTTATGGGCTGCAGTCACCACAGGTGCTCAGCTGCCGTCTGTGTGTGAGTGGATCGGCCCCAGGCCCCTGTGCGATTTCTGTCTCTCGCCATCTTAGCTCTCCTGATTTGCTGGTTACTCTTACTTTGTTAAATGATGATTTTTCAAGAGGCTTTCTTGCTTGCTTCGTTTAATTCTTGAGGTTTGAGACTGTCTTCTCTGCTTTTATTTCTTAAATGGCAAATGGGTCAGGTGTAAACCTACTGACTCATGTTTCTTTTTCTAAAAGCCTGGAGGACAAAGCTCAACTGTTACTCTTCCTTTACAGAACAGTTTGGTACCGGCGTGATTATCCCTCTAGAACAGGAATGACTGGGGCACTGGGATTGTCTGCCTGGTTCCCAGAAGGACCCTTTATCTCGAAGTCTAAGTTCATTACTTTTTCTGGTGCAGTTATCTTGCTATGTATTTCCAGAACGTCGATTAAGTGTATACTGGACTCGCTTTCTCCATATCTATCATTTTCTAATTAATTGATTTCTTCATCACTTCCCTTTTTGACTGCTTGGTTTTCTCAGATCTCACCTCCATGTCTCTGATTGCAGAAATTTTCCTTAAGAACCAATTTTGAAGAATTACACCAAGCAATCATAGTATGATCTTTCTTCTAATGTAAATCTGTACATGTCTGAAGTTTTAAAATTACTTTCCTTTGATTTTTATTTTGTTGCTTTCTAGTTACTGTTTCCTGTGTTAGAGGCATGTAGCACAGGCTCTCCTGTTTTCTCAGGAGCGGGCAGGTGTGGAGGTTTGCGGGTGGCTTCCATGCAGTTCAGATGAGTCCGCCGGGAACTCCAGCAGCAGCGAGTACATGCTTTCTACAGCTGGCTGCATCGTCTGCAGGGAAGTCTCATGTTATCCTTGCTTTCTGGTTATGGTTTTGCTTTATTGTGCTCTTCTGCACCAATATTGTTAAGCTCCAATGTTTCCCAGAGGCCGCTTTCTGCCCCACCCCTCCTCTGGACTGCTCCATGGGGACACAGGAACAGTGAGGTTTTCCCTCTGGGTCCCACTCACCTGAAACTCAGGCGACAGAACCGCATGGTTAGGGACACTTTTACAGCCAGAGAAGCCTCTAGTTCTCTCTGTTCTGAAGAAAACACCAGCACTGGCCTTTCACTCTGTGAATGCATTCCATGTTTCTTTCTGCTCTTGGCATCTTCCTTTGGTTTGGTCTAAACTTCGTGGCATTTGTCAGCTGTTCTTTGAGTTAGAATATACATGGACTAGTAATTCCGTTAAATGGTGGTTCTGCTACATTTGTTCCTGCGTCGTTAAGGGAAAATGGGGAGGATGGCAGCAGAGACTTCAGCCCCTGCGGCGTTTGCACCCAAATCTCTGGCTCCCACCCCCAGCAGGCTGTTTGACTTCTGGTCTAGATAGCCAGTGTGTCTTCTGCAGGATTTTAAACAAGGGTTGATGTAGTTTGACTGTGTCCTCGCCAAAATATCATCTTTAATTGTAGCTCCCATATTCCTCACGTGTTGTAGGAGGGACATGGTGGGAAGTTACTGAATCATGGGGGTGGTTACCTCCATGCTGTTCTCATGATAGTGACTGAGTTCTCACAGGATCTCATGGTTTTACAAGGGGCTTTTCCCCCTTAGCTCTGCACTTCTCTCTCCTGCCGCCATGTGAAGAAGGACCTGTTTGCTTCCCCTTCTGCCATGATTATAAGTTTCCTGAGGCCTCCCAGCCTTGTGGAACTATAAGCCAATTAAATCTCTTTCCTTCATAAATTACTCAGGCTTGGGTGTGTCTTTATTAGCTGCATGAGAACAGACTAATACAAGCATTTATAAAGGATCTTACATATTTGTATAAAGTGATTTCCCCTGAGTCTTTTGACAATGCTGCTCACACTCCCTGTTTGGGATGGCATGTTCTGCAGCGTGCAGAGCCCACATCTCCCAGGTAGGATGCTGGCCTCTCTGTCCACCCTCCTGGTGACACCTTCCTCCTCCACACTCCCTCCCTTCTAACCCATTCACGTCCATGTTCCCCAGCTCTTGGGTAATCCATGCCCACAGTGGTGAAGTGGGACTAAGGGGTCTTTCTGCTCAGGGAGGTAACACAGAGCCTAGGCTCAAGGTTTCTGGAATGACTGTGCTCTGTTTACAAGCACATCCCTTTCCAGGGTGTAATTATTTAGCAAATTCCACAGCCTTAAAGCAATAGTTATTATCATTGAAGCAAGTTTTTACAAGGCTTGCAGCAGAATTGCTCCAGGATGTGTGTAAGATATGCTTGTTTGTCATTTGAAATTTTTCTGCCAACATTTCAGGCTCTACCTAGAAATATGAGCATTTGATGCTTTAGAAATCCTGTGGGTAATTTAATCTTTTATTCACAGTGTATATGAAACATAGATTAAGGTTTGTTTTAAACTTGTAATTGTATTGTGTTTTCTAATTTCAGAAATTAAAAGAACAAATTAACGGTTTTTAAGTAAGTTATTGAGAGAGGGCATCAATTTGCCATGAAATCTGCCATGTCACGGCTCATTCAGGAAAAGGCAGCCATGGAGAGTAAAGGGGAGTGGCAGAAATCCTGGGCTTGTAACTCACTTTCTGGAAATGGTCTCCAAGATAAATTCCGTTAAATGCGTTCTTTAAAGACAGTATTTCACAGCCCGCCACTTCCCTATGGTTTTGCTTCTTTTTTTCATTCCTAACCCTGGATGCCTCTCTTCCACCAGAAAAGTGACTGCAGGAGAGTCCAGATCTCCTGTGGCTGCCAAAACCTGCGTCCACAGAAAGGCTCTCCCAAATGAGTGGCGGTCCCAGTGGGGAGGGGCCGCATATGTGATGGACAGCGCAACTTCCTTCTGGGCCTTCAGGAGTCCTCTGCATGTGGAGGTGCCAGGGCAGGTTCCCGGGTGGTCTCTGCTTGTGGAGGTGCTGAGGGTAGGTTTCTGGGTTCCCTCTGTGTGTAGAGGTGCTGAGGGCAGGTTCCTGGGTGGTTCAGCATGTGGAGGTGCTGAGGGCAGGTTTCTGGGTGGACTCTGCATGTGGAAGTGCTAAGGGCAGGTTCCTGTGTGGTCTCTGCTTGTGGAGGTGCTGAGAGCAGGTTCCTGGGTGATCTCTGAGTGTGGAGGTGCTGAGGGTAGATTCCCCGGTTCCCTCTGTGGGTGGAGGTGCTGAGTGCAGGTTCCCGTGTGGTCTCTGCTTGTGGAGGCGCTGAGGGTAGGTTTCTGGGTTCCCTCTGTGTGTAGAGCTGCTGAGGGCAGGTTCCTGGGTGGTTCAGCATGTGGAGGTGCTGAGAGCAGGTTCCTGGGTGATCTCTGAGTGTGGAGGTGCTGAGGGCAGATTCCCGGTTGGTCTCTGCTTGTGGAGGTGC
Organism: Sapajus apella; assembly: GCF_009761245.1. Classification (NCBI taxonomy): domain Eukaryota; kingdom Metazoa; phylum Chordata; class Mammalia; order Primates; family Cebidae; genus Sapajus; species Sapajus apella. Next base: position 24,644,748 of record NW_022436971.1, read on the forward strand.
TACGCGCAGGTTCTCAGGTGATCTCTCCATGTGGAGTTGCTGAGGGCAGGTTCCCAGGTGGTCTCTGTGTGTGG
>NW_022436971.1:24644831-24650986 GCF_009761245.1 Sapajus apella
CCCGGGTGGTCTCTGTGTGTGGAGGTGCTGGGTGCAGGTTCCTGGTTCGTCTCTGCTTGTCGAGGTGCTGGGTGCAGGTTCCCAGGTGGTCTCTGTGTGTGGAGGTTCTTAGTGCAGGTTCCTGGGAGCCCTCTTCATGTGGGGCCGAGGCTGCCTGAGCTGTGATAGGCTCATTGTACTCCAGTCTGGGCAACAGAGCAATACTCTATCTTGTAAAGCACAGAAAGAAAAAGAAGAGAAGAGAGGAGGGGAGGGAAAGGGAGGGGAACAGAGAGGAGGATAGGTTTTATCGTATTTTAAAAGTTCGCTTACCCTCTAGGTAGGATTAATTAGAATGGCGTAACAGAAAATTCTGGTGTCAGGGATATCTTTCTCTTAGTTCTTCCATAAGTATAAATTAGGACAAGTTCTGAACAATTTCTTAATTTTTAAAAAATCTCCTTAATTTTGTTATTTATCAAGCAGGATAATTGAACATATATCAAAGTATTTAGTGTGAAGATTAAGATGTACATCAAACACTTAGAAGCATGTACATCCCTGACCTTCACAAGCACTTGCACAATTTTCTCCTCTGTGATCTGCAGGCACCTTGAGTCCACACCCTCCACCACAGAGAATTGTGGTTGGCTCATAAGAGGTTACTAGTGAAGAAACATTCGATCTGCACTGAACATGCAAGTTATGACACGCGTGTGGCTATTAAAAAGCAAAAATCATTATGGAGGGTGACTGTTCAAGAGTCACTAGCAGGAAAAATTCATGCAAATTCTCACTTTTCAGAGAAGTTCCAGAGATCAAATTAATGAAAAGACTAGATAAAACACTAAATGTAAAGAATACAGAAACACTGAACTAGAGTTGGATTTAGTGGCCACCTGTCACAGCGGCCTTTGATTGTACTCAAAGCCAAACACGTTTGCCTGACTTGGGAGATGGATCTTGGAGCCCCCAGCCAGTGCTGGGCTGGGATCCAGATGTCCCAGCTCCGCGTCTGACACCCGTGTAGTTTCACCTGGGTGCTCCAGTCTCAGCCTGAATCGAAACCACAGCCACTGCAGACTCCCAGAAACACAGGGAGTCACAGGCCCCAGAACAGTTCTGTCTCTGGGTGAGGCTGTTTGCTGAGAAGCATGCTCAGGCTGTATCTGGGCAAACAGGAGAGCTCCAGGTGCGCCTGCCCCATGCCCCCGAGGGAGCCCCCGGCCTAGAGCTTGGGTATTTCACATACCATATATAGGTGGAATCATGCAGTGTTTGTTATTATTCCACGGGGACCTGAGATGCTCTTCACTTTTTTTTTTCAGTCTGTTGCTCAGACTGGATGGATTCTAGGGACCTGCAGACAAGTTTAGAAATTCCGTCTCTGCTGTCTCGCTCTGACTGAGACTCTCAAACACGTTTTTATTTCAGTGACTATATTTTTGGTTCTATAAGCCCATTTGATTATTTCTTATAACTTCTCTTTCCTTTCTCAGATTTTCTGTTATTTCATTTGTGTCAAGGAGATTTTTAATTACAGTGCTGGCTTCTGGTGCTACTTCAGGGTCTTTTACAGGGGGTGTCAAGATCCGATTCATCTTGGCATGGGGTCATTCCGCATTCATGCTGTGGTCTTTCTGGTTCTTCCGCGTGTTAGTGCTGCCTGCTTTTGTGGGCTGTAGTTCCAGGGACATTTGTGGGCTTTGTGGGGTGTAGTTTCAGGGACAGTGTGGGATTTGTGGGCTGTAGTTCCAGGGATGGTGTGGGCTTTTCAGGGTGTAGTCCCAGGGACAGTGTGGGTTTTGTGGGCTGTAGTTCCAGGGATGGTGTGAGCCTTTGTGGGCTGTAATTCCAGGCATGGTGTGGGTTTTGAGGGCTGTAATTCCAGGGACAGTTGTGGGCTTTGTGGGGTGCAGTTCCAGGGATGGTGTGAGCCTTTGTGGGCTGTAATTCCAGGGATGGTGTGGGTTTTGTGGGCTGTAATTCCAGGGACAGTGGGCTGTAGTTCCAGGGACAGTTGTGGGTTTTGTGGGTTGTAGTTCCAGGGACGATGTGGGCTTTGTGGACTGTAGTTCCAGGGATGGTGTGGGTGTTGTGGGGTGTAGTTCCAGAGACAGTGTGCGTTTTGTGGGGTGTAGTTCCATGGATGGTGTGAGCTTTGTGGGGTGTAGTTCCAGAGACAGTTGTGGGCTTTGTGGGGTGTAGTTCTAGGGATGGCGCGAGCCTTTGGGGGCTGTAGTTCCAAGGATGGTGTGGGTTTTGTGGGGTGTAGTTCCAGGGACAGTTGTGGGTTTTGTGGGCTGTAGTTCCAGGGACGGTGTGGATTTTGTGGGCTGTAGTTCCAGGGACAGTTAGGATTCTGAGCTCTTGTGATGCTATTCCTGCTGGCTTTGTTTTTCTGACATCGTTAAGCTCATGCTGGACCCTGGCAGATGCGATGCATACCAGGTGGCTCCCAGGCCGCTCCTCTCCTCTGGTTGTGTGTGGGAATCAGGCCCATGGGGCAGTCAGTCTGGCTTGTCCCTGGTTACACAGGGCCAGGGGCTTCCCGCTCTTCTCTGATGGGTCCCCAGGGAGGGGAGTACCTGCCTGGGCTCTGCATGCTGCCAGTGGAGGCCAGGAAGCATGGAGGATGTGGGTGTCACCAGTGTGCTGGGGGCCTCTCCTGCTGGTGCTGAGAGGTGGGTGGGGGCTCCCCGAGCCCTGTGGCACCCTTCCTGTGGTGGTCAGTCCAGCCTTGTCCCTAGGAATGAGCATTCTGGAGCTCTGGACAGGGACAGCAGGCTTTCTGTTTTTGTTTGGTTTTGTTATGCCTGTGCTTTGGGGTAGTTCTGAGAGGCAGGTCTCCCTGGAGCTGGAGGGAAAGATCCGTCCAGGGCACCCACTGCAGAGCTGTTCTACAGGTCCTGAGGGTCTGGTTCATCTGCCTCTCCACCCTCCATGGCCTTTTATGGTTACCTGTTGAGTTATTTCCATGGTCTTTGGTTGTGTTTATGTGGAAAGGGCAGAGGAAAGGGACTCAAGTCTGCAGTTTTCTGGAACCACATGAACCAAATGTATTTTAAACGAAAGTCCCACCTTTGAAATTATTGAAAACATATACTACTTAAAGCTAAGTGCATTCAGTGGTAGAAAGAAATGTGACAAATGTTTTCACAATAAAAGCAATTGAAAATGTTCTGTAAGTTTCTAATCTATAGTTAAACAAATTGTTAAGGGAGTAATAGTCTGATTTCTAGTAATATATTATTTTCAGACCTCCATCACTCTGCAAGAAATGAATGCCAAGAACAAAATAAAATTACATTTTGGACTACCAATACAAATAAAAATAATTCTATGTAGAAAGGAGATTCTAAAGGGAGCAGTTTCTTCTTAACCATGGCTACCGCATAGTTGGACACCCCAGATTCCACGGTGTCAGCGATGACCACGTTGGAGAGGCCACCCCTGAAGTGAGCCTCAGAGGCACAACCATCTGCTCTGTGTCATCCTCCAGCACCCAGATTCATCAGCAATCCTCCCACTCTTCCATGGGCTCCTTTGTGGACTTTTAGTGGGGGCAGGCAGGGAATGGACACCTGAAATGTCTGTCTTCATGAGTAGTGAAGACCTGCCCTCCATCATAAGACATGGAAGGCTTGAAGTTACCCAGGAGCACAGTCACTGTAGCTGGGGCTTTGGGCCACCAGTGGAAATGCTAGGGCTGCCCACAGTTTGCTTTCCCACCGAGAGCTAATTACATACACCTTGGCCATCCACACATTCATGCATTGAACAAACGCTTACCAAATGTCAAATAGATGCCAGACATTGCTGATGTGCAAGCAAAGAAAGCAAACTCCATCCCTACACAAATGGAGGAGGCTGACAACCCACCAATGAAGAAGGCAGCGGCAGTGCAGCCACCACGGGCCGCAGGGTGCTGGGTGTTATCAGCCGGAAGCCGCCAGCCTTCCCTCCCCCGCAGACTGTTGCCAATGACAAATGGGAACACTGCAAATGTGCAGATTAACTCATGGGGAAATGTTTAAGAGGAATTTCAAGGCTATTCTTTCAGTTTTATAAAAATTACACATCTGATCACAACAAACATGTTGGCAGCATCTAGGAGAACTGTACATGTGTACGTTTCCTCACCAAGGACGGGCATAGGTCCAAAGCCAGGGCAGTCTGGCCCTCAGGGTCTTGCAATTTGCTCTTGCATGAGCTGGAGGGACCTCTGCTGATTATAGCATTTCCTGCGGTGATTAGAATCACTAGCATTCCGAAGAACAAATCTTGTTATTTGAGCACAGAGGGCTAGTGTTGCTTTTACATTCAGCAAAGGGAACGGACACCATTTGGCCTGTAGGCTATGAACCAAGACACCCAGCTGCTGGCTGTGAAATGATTGAGGGTAACACTTATCCCTGTGTTGCTAGTACTTGGCATGATCCTTATATATAGGAATATCATAATAAAGGTTTTATATGAATAAATTAATGTGTGAATCCAAAATCAGGTAAACAGTTACACCAGATCTAAATTCAGTGTGTTAAAATTTATTCCTAAATGGGATATTTTGCCATGAAAATATATTTCTTTGAAAAATAATTGCAAGCTTTGGCTTTCAACTTTGACCCATTTTATAAATGGAGAAAATGAGGGTATATAAGTTGCCTCAACACTGAAGCAACTGAGCAGTTGTCCATGTAATGGCACCCAGGAAATAGAGTGGAAATTGGTCATGTAATGCTAAGCTAAAAATCCATATCCCACAGCTGCATTCTGGGGCCAGCACTTTATTTTAAAAGTTAGATAAACAGGAAAAATGTTCATATTACCCTAATATCATTTCCATTTCCACCCAAGACATAGCAAATATCTTCTGCACATTAATAACATACCAAGTGCAAATGTGATCTTTGGTCAATGTTCAACAGAGACAAGAATGCGTTAAAGCCACCCTGTGGCTTTAATTAAAAGAATGAGAATCTGGATTCAGCAGAGGTGAAGGCACAAGTTAATTACCCAGTGCTCTTTAGCATAACTCAAGTCGAATATCAGGGAGGGGCAATCCTCGGATCTGGGCTCCTAATGCTAATTGCCCCAAAGATCAGCTTGCCGTCTGGGACCCTTTCTCCAGAATTTTCCTAACAGTAATTATATCCTGAAACAATGAAAAGGAGCACATTTCTCCTGGCTTTTCCCAGCACGTTCCCTTGCTGTGGTCTGGCTTACCATGGCTAATGTCTAAGAGAGCAGCTCTGCAGAGGGACATATCTGTGGCTCTCACAGTCACAGCATCCCATCCTAACGACAGAGTCACCCAATCACCTAGGTGGCCAGGGCTCTGGGGAGAAGGGAGCCCGTCCCCCCGACTCTGTATGCCTTTTCTCTCTTTCTTGTCTCACTCCTCCCTACAGGAAGAAGCTTAAATAGGATTGATCAGATGAGAAGGTTCAACTTCCTTCCCTCTCCCTCAGACTGTTGCCAAATGACAAATGGAAGCACTTAACTCATGGGTAAGTGTTCAAGAATAAATTTGAGGCTATTCTTCCAGTTCTATAGAAACTAAACATCTGAACAAAACAAAAGTATTGGTGGTATCTGGAAGAACCATAAATGGGCGTGCTTCCTCGCCATGGACAGGCTCAGATGCAAAGGCTGTCCTAGCTTTACTGAGAGGCAGTGAGATGTCTGTGGCTGTTTCATTTTTCTCTTCCACGTATGCTGGTGAACTGATCAAAAGCACAGGACACATAGGAGTAAGTTGGAGCATGTTTCTCCACCTCTATCTCCATCTTCATCTCTACGTCTATCTCTATCCATTATCTCTATCTCCATCTCTGTCTCTGTTCTTTATCTCCATTTCTACCTTTATTCCCTCTCTATCCCTATCCCTGTCTCCATCCCTATCTCTATCTCTTTCTCAAGTCTGTCTCTATATTTATCTCTGTCTCCCAAATCTACCTTCGTCTCTATTCCTATCTCTATGTCTATTTCTAGCTTTGTTTCAATCTCTATGAATTCCTATCTCCATCTCGATCCCTATCCTATCTCTATCCATCTCTATCCACATCTCCATCTCCATATCTATCTCTGTATATCTCTATCTCCATCCCCATCTCTACCTCCAACTCTATCTCCATCTCCGTCTCCATCTCCATCTCCATCTCTGTCTCCATCTC
>NW_022436971.1:24650996-24656348 GCF_009761245.1 Sapajus apella
CATATCTTTATATATCTATCCCTATCCCCATCTCTACCTCCATCTCCATCTCCGTCTCCATCTCCATCTCCATCTCCGTCTCCATCTCCATCTCCATCTCTATATATATATCTCTCTCTCTATATCTCTATCTCCATCTTTATCTCTATCCCTAACTCCACCTGGTCTTCGTTACTATAGGTTCAAGCTCAATGTCTAATATCTCTTTATTACCTTTTTGCTATTATTCCTTCATACATATTGCAGTGAAAAATATCACAAAGTCCTAGGAGCAGAAGTCAGGCACTCCTGGATGACATAGTAATATCATCAAAACCCCTCAAATTACATCAGTCTCAAGTTGTCTTGGAATTAGAGATCAAAACGAAGATCTAATGAGCAAGGACTCACACACACATGAATCATTTCAGCACCAACCCACTATGACCTCCAAACGTCAACACAAATTGAAGGGCTAAGAAATGTGCATGGACCCAGATAAGCAAACCAAGAAAGAAGGAAAGAAAGAGAGAGAGAGGAGGAAGAGGGAAGGAGAGAGACGAAGGAAGGAGAAAGAAGGAAGGAAGGAAAGAAGGAAGAAAGAAAGAAAGAAAGAGAAAGAAAGAAAAAGAAAGAAAGAGGGAGAGGAGGGAAGGAAGGAAAGAAAGAAGAAAGAAAGAGAAAGAAAGAGAGGAAGGAAGGAAGGAAGGAAAACAACAAGAATGCTGTCACTTCTTTAGAGTATGTATTGAGACCTCTTTTCAGGCCTTGTTTTAATCTCTTAAAAATCCCTCTAAATGAGAAGCGTTCTCTGGCTTGTGTTCCCCAGAGGCATCTACAGTGGACCTCAGCTGTTTTCAATGCTCAAAGTCCTTCCATCCTTCTGTGGGTATCAGTTTCCCAATCCATGGAGATTACTGTGTATTCGGCTACAGTTACTGGTTCAGAAATGGTCAGGGACCTGCTCAGACCCAAGAAAGGCCATGGCTCTGTTGTACTGGGCCCTGAAGATGTCTTTCCAAACCACACATCCACCTGCGCTTTTCAATTACATGGGTTAATATGTGCTCTTCCTGTAGAAGAAATGAACTCCTCACTTCAAAAGAAGGGAACAGATCCAGTTCCAAGGACAGAAATGAATTATACATGAAATAGAAGGTGGAACCCAAAGTTCTGTCTGAATTTTTATAACTGGCTTCATCACTCACCCAAGTGCCAAAGCCAGAAACCTGAAAGTAAGCTTTGCTGCTCCCCCCGATTTCCCCTGCTTCAACGACAGCTTTGGAGTCCATGCCCTCTCTCTTCCTGCAGGACCGTTCCTGAGCCGGGGCCACCGTTGTGGGAAAATGCCTCCAAAATCCCGTGCTGCTCTCCTTGCCCTAAGTCATCTTGTCCGAATTCACATCTGATCACAGCTCCTGCTGGTGTCAGTGACCCACTGCCCTCAGAAAGGCCCAGCCCCTATCAAAACTCAAAAGCCCTTCATGAATGGGCAGCAATTTCTTTCTCCCATCTCCCTCTGACCATTTCCTGCTTGCTTTCTATATTGTACCCAATTCTTGAGAAGGCCACACAGCCCCTCCTCTGGGCCTCCGTGTTTCCTCTTCCTGACAAACCCCTCCCACTTTCCCTTCACCTGGCTGAATTCTACTCACCTGGCAGATCGCCCTTCACAGTCTCTTCCTCTGCTTCAGAACTCCAAGCCTGAGTTGGCTGTGCGCCCACATACCCCTTTCTTCTCCTAAACTGTGTCATAACGTCTGCCCGACTGCTGAGTGGGCTTCCTCTAGCCAAGTCATTGAAAGTGCAGCACTGTCCTGACGCATAAAGGGACTGAGGGTTAAAATAGTGAGCTGGGGACCATGATGAGCTGAGAATGCAGGACCCTCATTCAGGTGTAATAATTCTATACACACCATGCTCATCAAAAACCTGCCGTGAAACAAACACCACTGGGAGACTGACAGTGAGAGACCTCAGCTGCGCAAGAGTAGACCACAAGATCACGAGACACGGGACACCACGAGACCATGAGGCCCACGAGACTGCGGCCACGTCTCTGCTCTCCACCACAGAGCTCCTGGCTCCTGAGAAAAAGCCTGGTACATGATTGGCACTCTATGTGTTTCTCGGAGGCAACTGGGGGTCTTTGGCTAACAGGGAAGGAATTATTAATGCAGCAAATTTATATTTTTATTCAAAAGAATGTACTGATTAAAAGAAGCACATTTTCTTTACCACAAGGCATGACAGGAAGATTATCAAAATGGAAGTCAAGTTCTCTGCTACATTAGATTACGTCCTACGAAGTGTACACATTTTAAGGACAGTGTTGAATGAGTCTTAGCAGTTACAGACCCCACACCCAACAATTCCCTTCACTCCAAAATATTTCTTGAGTTTTTTTTTTTTACAGTCAACCCTATTGCAGAAGCAACCACTATTATGGTTTCTAACAACTTCGATTATGTTTTTACATTCGTGAACTTCCAGCCAGTAGTGTTACATAGAATGTGATTTTGAATCTGGCTTCTTTTGTTCAACCTGTGTATGAGATTCACCCATGATGCTTCTGGTACCAATAGCTTATTCTCCTTAATCAGTGAGTAATATTCCATCATATGAATACATCTCAAATTGCTTATTTTTTATCTTGATAGAATTTACATCTGTTTCAAGTTTTTGGCTATTATGAGCAAACATACAATGAATATTCATGTACAACTATTTTTGTAGAAATGTATCTTCATTTCTTCTAGGTCAACATTCAGGAAAGGGAATTGTTGGGGTAAGGTAGGGGCCCACTAACTCTTAAGAAACTGCCAAACCATTGGGCAAAGTGGTTCCCCCTGTTTACTCTACCGGCAGGTGTCTGGCAGCTCCACCAGCTCACATCTTCTGCAGCACTGGCATTGCTGGTGCTTCTTCCCATATCCTGTGCTGTGTGTGGGTGGGTATGTTAGTCCATTTTCACACTGCTGGAAACACATACCTGAGACTGAGTAACTTATTTAAAAAAGGTTTCATTGATTCACAGTTCCACATGGCTGTGGAGGGCTCAGGAAACTTACAGTCATGGCAAAAGGGGAACCAGGCACATCTTACGTGGTGGCATGTGAGACAGAAGAATGAGCAAAAGAGGAACTACCAAGCCCCTATAAAAACCATCAGACCCTGTGAGAACTCAATCACTATCATGAGAACAGCATGGGAATAACCATCCCCACAATCCAACCACCTCCCACCAGCCTCCTCCCACAACACCTGGGGCTTATGGGGATTGCAATTCAAGATGAGGTTTGGGTGGGAACACAAAGCCTGACCTCATCAGGGGGAGACAGTACGTCCATCACCATGCGGTAGTTTCCTTTCCTGGAGAACTGGTGGTATTAAGTAGCTATTCAGGATTTCATCACAGCGGCTTAGGTGACAACAAGGAAGTGAGGAATATTCTCCTGAGAGGAACCTGCATGGGGCATAGAGAAGGATGTTAAGGTGCAGGTGCTGAGCAGGTCCTGCATGGCACATGGTGGGGGCTGTTAACGTGTGATCTGCTGGGCAGGAAGGGAGCTGGAAGTTGAGAACCTCAGTGAGGCTCACAGCAGAATTTTATCACTCTTTGGCAGATGAGATGGGAGATGAGGCTCAGAAAAACTGAATTATAGACCCCAGGGTCACAAGTGTAAACAGCAGGCACTGTTTGTCTTTCTGTAAAAGGGTTTTTCAATCAAAATTGGGGTGTAATTTGGGACTGAATCTCTAATAAATGAAAGCTTTCAGATGTTTTCCTCAGCGTTTCACAAGCAGCCTCTTCCTGGGGCCTCCCGTCATCATCTCCATGTGTATGAAGCAGAGGAGACGCCCTCTCTCTCAATTTGCCAGCCAGTTTCCATTTGCAAGTGACAGGCAGGACTCCAGTAATTTTTATGCATAGTGGATATTTGACATTGGACTGTAAAGGTCCAAGTGACCTCTTGCTGCCGGGATGCGGAGTGAATCCTGATTTTAGGTGGTCATTTGTCATTGTTCTCAGACGGTTCTTAGGACACCTTACACCTGCAACAAGCTATAGGTCCACAGTCAAGGCCAGCTCAGGCGAGCGCTCCTAACAGCACTGCCCTCCCCTCCTGTTAAGGCAGAGCCCGGTGTGGCTGTGACTGCACTGGCAGTGGGTGAGGTGCCAGGCCTTGTGTCTCCTGCACATGGACAGGCTGTGAGACCTGGCGCAGTGGCCTCGGGCACCAGTGGCATCTCCCAAGGCTGGCAAGCTGGCCCTGAGTCCTCTCCTACCTGGCTGCAGGAATTGAGGAAGGGCCCTCCAAGATATGAGAGTCAGCCTCGGAACTAAAATGCTTCCTGAAGATGCGCAGCCTCACGGAGGGAACCACATGGGCCGCTCCAAGACAGCAATCAACGAGGAGAACTGCAGGAAGAAATAAAAACAGGAAAGAGCATGAAACGAGGTGAAAAGACAAGGAACCTAGCCCAGGCCAGTTGTCTGGCTTCGCCACAGTGACAGAGTTAGGGCCTCTGTTCAGTTCAGCTACCAGCTCTGCCTGCGGAAAGAGTTAGCTGTCAGCTCATGAATAAACAGCATGTTATCAGTCACTTGTGGTTAATGGTGAACTTTTAACCTAAACAATAAGTAAAAGCCAGTTAACTGCTGTGCATCTGGTTCCTAGCCACCGCCTTGCCAGCACTCCTCCATGTTTTTGTGGGGCGGGTGCCAGCCTGTGTGGCGTTTGCAGGGTCTCAGACACGCCTGTCCCAGGAGGTTTCGAGGGACTGGCAGGGGTGAGGGGGCACCGACCTGGACAGAGCAACAGCTGCGGTTCCTCTTCAACAATCACAGTCATTTCTCACCAGTTTTTCATTTTATAAATAAAGATTTATTTTTTAACAGGTTTCAGCAAATGACCCAGAATTATGGTGCTAATTTTAAGAAATGTTACTTAATTTTTTTTTTTAATATATAATTCTAGTGTAATGTTTTCTACTTTGGCTGTAAAAACTGACGAAAATGAAAAAGTTTCAAATGGCAAGACTATAATACATTACATTTGAACTCAAATCAGTGTCTCATTGATCTCACCTCTGATGACTGCAGGGATAATACTTTTTAACCGTGCATTCAGAATGACAGAAATTTGCATTTTCCTCCCTGATTCCTGTCCTTGTCTCCTCTCTCTCAGGGACCAGCCATACTGTGGGGCAGCCACGGGAGATTCCTGATACACAAGGAGCAGCAAGGGTGCTCAGGAGCTCTGTTCAGATAAGTCCCTGAAGGGGCGAGGGTGCTGGGGGCTCTGTTCAGATAAGTCCCTGAAGGGGCGAGGGTGCTGGGGGCTCTGTTCAGGTAAGTCCCTGCAGGGG
>NW_022436971.1:24656358-24660734 GCF_009761245.1 Sapajus apella
TTCAGGTAAGTCCCTGCAGGGGCGAGGGTGCTGGGGGCTCTGTTCAGATGACTCCCCAGGGAGCCTGCTCTGGGCTTGCAGCACATTCACAGTGCACTTGTGATGTGGGTCACACATTTACTATACATCCAAACTCTGAGCTATTAGAAAAATCAGCTCCCTTTAGGATAAGCCCTACAATGGCAGTATGTCCTGCATTATTCAGAAGGCTTGGTTCTGCCACAGAGCGCTGTTTGATGATAGGGCTGTGGGATGGGTGTGGCGATCAGTCCTGTCGTTAGGAAGCGGTCCATTCGGTAAAGACTGGATTGTGTAGCGACTCGTGCAGTCCTATCAGCTGGGGTACAAAAGGGAGTTATTTGAAGCTCTCATCTGTCTTCCAGGAAGATACTGTCTACATATGTAACACACTGTGAAAAAGGCATCAACCTTTTGTTAACCCAGTTTCACAATGAACATCGATTCTTACCGGTTTCACAATATAATGAAGAATTCATAATCAGTGCAATTAGCCTGTTGTGCTGCTGAAAGAAGATTCATGGCGATAAGATGATTTTTAATTAGATGCAACATGGTGCAGGCCCAGCCCTCCCTTCCCCACTTCGTCTTCCTGCAGTTCTGTATGTGGCAGTGGCCGCCAGGCACAGGTGTGATCCCAGGATGTGGCTGCGTCGCCCCTGGAGACGCCTGGAACGCAGAACCTGTGCTCCCTGGTCTCAGAATCAAACCCGTCTTTCCTGCACTTTGGCATCCAAAGAATGCTTTTTCTTCCTTTGGATAATCGTGAATTTTGTCCAAGGCAAAATTAGATTTAAAAATTCACAGTCACCAATAAACCAAACTTCATACTTTGAAAATAGCAAACATCAATAAAAGAGTGATGATATTCTAATGAAGACAAAATAAACCTGTCCCTCAAAAAAACATTTCTTGCTACTTACTTTTCATCTGAGGGGCTCACCTTCTCTGGGCCTCTACCTCACATGGCACCACCCGCCCCAACACGAATGTGTGAAGGCTGGATGAGTAAGTGAGGTGTCTCTATAAGACTCGCCTGGAGTCAGAGGGACCCAACTTGAGGGTGGGTGCCCCACTTTGTGTAACATGCTCCCAGGGCCGCATGCTGCTCAGGGCACCAGACCTGAACTACTTTTCCCAGAAACCAATAACAGAAACGCTGTGAAAACGCAGATGCCACTGGATCATGAAGACGCATCAGCTATTTCCTTGGTTAGATTAATCTCAGCAGAAGGAAACGGAGATGGTAACTTTTGAAGAGGCACGAATGTTGTGTGAGGCGGTCACGGGCGTGGAGCCTGCACCCTACGGGGCACTTCCGGAAGCGCAGAGGCCAGCAAGATGCAGAGTGAAAGGTTGAAAACAGACCCGAGGGGCCCACTTGCCATGCTTCTCCTGTGCAGGGCGTGAGCCGTGACCTCCACGGCATCTGCGTAGATCACAGGTGCTTGGTGACACTCCCATGGTCACAGAGTGAGACGGAGCTGACCCTGGACTCATGCACACAGGAGTCCTGGCCTGCACTGTTCCCATGGAGGTCGGCGGGCCGCGGGGAAGCCAGGCTGTGGGCTCCAGCGCCTCTCTCCTGTGGTGAATTAAGTCTGGCCTGTCCGCCTTCCTGGGGCACGTCTCCATCTGTAGGACATGGGAGATGCTTCCTTGTTGCAGTGGAGCAGGGGCTGAAGCCACCCCGCACTTTCTAGGAAGCCACGGTGACTCTTGACGGAGATTCCCATGCTGCCCCCTCACCTCTAGGGCGAGGGTCTTGGGAGAAGAGGGCACAGGAGCCCAGGCCTGATGGGTAATGTCCCCTCTGACAGCGGAAGAGACAGGGCACACGTGGAAAGGGAGGCTTCCGGCCAAGCTCATCTTCACCTCATGCAGGCAAATCCCAGTGCTGTGTCTGGGTTCAAATCCCGCCTCCGCTGTGGAAGTGGGTGGCCTTGACCAAGTTGCCAGGGCTAAGTCTCAGGTTCTTCCTTCGCTTAAAAAAGATCCAACACTTCTTCCGTCCTTCAGGTTACCTAAGCCCCACGCTGGTGTGAAGAGAGCATAAATGGAGCTCAGGACAGCTGAGCAGGTCAAGATTCCTGGGGGTGGCAGGGCTGGAGAGGGCGCGGAAGCCCGGCACCCACCCACCAGCCTCGCCGTGGAGTCTTTTCCTCTGTATCCTCTGCGGACCCTTCATAACAAACTGGTGCACATGAACAACAAAGGAGAACCTACTGGACGTTTTGCACAGAGGCCAGTGCTTAGTGAATGCTGGGTAAATGCTGTTATCAGCCACTTAAAAGCTTTTGGTGGGCCAGGCGCGGTGGCTCACGCCTGTAATCCCAGCACTTTGGGAGGCCAAGGAGGGCGGATCACAAGGTCAAGAGATCAAGACCTTCCTAGCCAACATGGTGAAACCCCATCTCTATTAAAAATACAAAAATTAGTTGGGCATGGTGGAGTGTGCCTGTAGTTCCAGCTACTTGGGAGGCTGAGGCAGGAGAATTGCTTGAACCTGGGAGGCAGAGGTTGCAGTGAGCCAAGATCATGCCATTGCACTCCAGCCTGAGCAATAAGAGTGAAACTCTGTCTCAGAAAAATAAAATAAAATAAAATTTTACATACCTTAAAAAATGGGCCAGGTGCGGTGGCTTACGCCTGTAATCCCAGCACTTTGGGAGGCCGAGGCGGGCGGATCATGAGGTCAAGAGATCGAGACCGTCTGGCCAGCATGGTGAAACCCTGTCTGTACTAAAAATACAAAAATTAGCTGGGCGTGGTGGTGCGTGCCTGTAGTCCCAGCTACTTGGGAGGCTGAGGCAGGAGAATTTCTTGAACCCGGGAGGCAGGGGTTGCAGTGAGCCGAGATTGTGCCACTGCACTCCAGCCTGGCACCTGGCAACAGAGCAAGACTCTGTCTCAAAAAAAAAAAAAAAAAAAAAAAAAAAGTATTTGGTATTGCGTGCCTAACTCTGAAAAGCAAAACAAGCAGGTATCTTTTCTGAAAAGATGTGAGTCCGAAGATAGCCAAGAAGCCTGAGAAGGGTGAGCAGAGGCCCCACGATGGGACTTCAGGGAATGGGGGCATCCTGTTTCTCCTCAGGGCTCTGCGATCCTCAGCAGGTGCAGAAAAGACTCCTTTGGCTGGGATTTTGAAAATCGATTTTGTGGGTGATGATTTGTTACAGCTGCAGCACCATCCTACTTACTCCACAGCACTCAGAAACCTTCTGAGTATTTCCTAGAAGAATTCCAGGGAACCATCAGCCATCAGAAAGGCTAACGGGAAGTGCCCGCCCTTTCCGAGTGAAATGATTTATCACAGCGGTTTCTCATTCTATTACAGAAGCTAGCTCTATTAAGTTTGGCATAAGTGTGAACTCGGCTTTTGAAGGGCCATACAATTAAAGAGAAACAGTTTACCTGCAAATTAAAATATAATATACAAATTTCTCTAATTACCTTTAATTTCACCTCAATTTCAGTATTATGTGTGCATTTTGAGAAAAGTTAGCTGCTTTTTAAATAATAGATATAAAAGACTGTCTTTTGAAAAAAAGCCACTTAAACCAAGTATGAACTAACGGCTTTTGAATACATGTCCCAAAACAAACGCTGGCAAAGTTGGAGTGGGATTTAAAGACATGTGGGTGGGATTATTCCGGCACAGACCTTTGCCTCCCTGTGTTGATATGGCGTGGACAGACACACGACCCACTGAGCAGGCTGGGCCCGTGCCAAGCGAGTGTGCAGGACAGCTGCTCAGACTTCAGTCTGCAGAGGAACTGCCCGGGCGCCCTTGCTAACAGCAGATTCCAATCTGTGGATCTGTGGATCTGAGGAGGGGCTGAGGTGATCCCCACTGGCCAACGTGGGAAACGCTGTGAGCGACGCGACGCAGGGAACCCTGTAAGTGAAGGGAGGTGAAGAGCAGAGACAGGAGCCCAACGGTGCCAACGTGGCAGTTGGCAGCCTGCAGGTGCGAAGGCCAGGGCCTCACCTCGCTCACCATGCTACTCGGTGACTTGGGGAGGTGGCCCCCTCTCCAGAGAAGGCTGTCCGTGAGTCTCTCTGTGATTCTCCAGGTCAATATCCAAGTGATTGGCAGAGTTCCCTCCTAAAATGACACCAGCATATGGGCCAAGGAGGTGGCCATGGAGGGGCAATTTGTGGGGAAGAGACTACCACTGATTTACTCCATTGCACACAGCTGTGGGGGGAGCTCCGGTGACTGAAGACAGCCCTGCGCACACAGCTGTCGGGGGGACCTCCAATGACTGAAGACTCAGCCCTGCGCACACAGCTGTGGGGGGAGCCCCCGGTGACTGAAGACCCAGCCCCGCGCACACAGCTGTGGGGGGAGCTCG
>NW_022436971.1:24660744-24694732 GCF_009761245.1 Sapajus apella
AGCTGTGGGGGGAGCTCGGGGTGACTGAAGACTCAGCCCCGCGCACATAGCTGTGGGGGGAGCCCCGGTGACTGAAGACTCAGCCCTGTGCACACAGCTGTGGGGGGAGCCCCGGTGACTGAAGACCCACACAGCTGTGGGGGGAGCCCCCATGACTGAAGACCCAGCCCTGAGTGCACAGCTGTGGGGGGAGCCCCCATGACTGAAGACCCAGCCCTGAGTGCACAGCTGTGGAGGGAGCCCCCATGACTGAAGACCCAGCCCTGAGTGCACAGCTGTCGGGGGAGCCTCCATGACTGAAGACCCAGACCTGAGTGCACAGCTGTGGGGGGAGCCCCCAGTGACCATCGCATGGCACAGCAAACTCAGGGTGATGGTCGTTTCGGTGTCCGCTGGGCGGGGCTGCAGTCCCAGTTTAACCAAACACTCAGTGAGGCGTTGCTGTGACCGTATTTTGCAGAAGCGACTGCTTCTGAGCAGCTGACCCTTGATAATTTCCCTGCTTCTCACACTTTCCTTATGAGTGGACGTGAAAATGCTCTTTAACTGTAAAGCGCAGTTTCGATGTTACTTACAGGATGCGGAGTTCGCCACAGTGAACGGGGTGTGTGTGGAGGCTGGCCTGGAAGTCGGGGCTGTCGGGAGGGTGGAGGGAGGAGAGGACCCAGGGCTGCAGGCTGGAGGGAGCAGAGCATGGGGTGCTCTCAGGCCTCCTCCACAGCGCACCGGCCGCCTGAAGAGCGAGCTTCTGCCTTTGTGGCTTTCTACCTCCTCACAGTTCCCACGGATGCCGCCTGTGAGTGGCTGCAGAGCTTCAACACACAATTCTGAAATGGTTGCAGTATTTGTTAAATTGAGGGCAAATGAACCCCTTTGTCATAAAATGTCTGTGGAGGTTTCCGCTTTGAGCCAGACTTGGACCTGGGCCGAGCCTGACTCTGGGAGCCTGGGGAAGCTGTGAAGAGGCTAAAATATGACCGGAAGCTTCAGACGGCCTTTGCCTCCTTGTAAGTCATCCCAGGACCTCCCGTGACTGTGACAATGGACTCTAGTGAGCCGAGTTCTCGTAAGAGAGGGAAGCGTAGACACGGCAGCCTGCAGGCAGGGCAGGAGAATGGGAGAAGGGCTGCAAGGGTGAGAGGTGAGTCAGGCTGGGAACGTCCCCTCACAGCATGTCTGAAACTGCTGGCGGTCCCCATGAGCTCCGAAGTCCACCCAGCAGCCGCCCTGTCCCGCCGGGCACAGCCGCACAGCCCATTTCTAGAGGGTGGTCTTCACCTTCCTGTCTCGTGTCCCTTGGGAAAGGGCGGTGCCCTGTCCTCCATCCCTGAGCGCCTCCCCCGCTCTGCTCCACCTGCTTCCCCAAGGCCTGGCCTCTGCATGCTGTACCTTCCAGCTCACCTGAGCAGGTGGCGCGTGCTGTAAACAGCACTGGGTACGGAGACACGTTTGGATAGCAAAGTTACAGACCCAGTATCCGAAAAGCGGATCACAGGTGGGAGATACTGAAGAGTATCCACTAAAACCGGGGCAGTCCCTTAGGCTCGGGTGCCTGGGTGCTCCAGGGAAACGGAGCCCACAAGAGGAATATGTGTGGAGAGAGAGAGGGAGGGAAAGAGACTGTAAGGAATTGGCTTGTGCCATTGTGAGGTCCACCTGGCAAGCCTAAGAGCGACAGAGCAAGCCAGCAGCTGGACACGCAGCAGGACGCCGCTGCCGTCCTGAGGCTGAGTTTATTCTACAGGAAACCTCGGCTTTCAGTCTTAAGGCCTCCACTGATTGCATGAGACCCACACACATTATCAAGGATCGTCACCCTCAGAGGCAGTCATATCTGCAAAATATCCTCACAGCAATGCCTAGGGGAGTGTTTGATGAAATGACCGATACTGAAGCCCAGCCGGGCAGACACAGAGATGACCCTCAGCTCAGCTGGCTGCATGAGGGATGGTCATTCTGAGACCGAAAAGAACATTTTGTTGGAAACGGAAGTTGACAAGGCTTTGTAGCCCGCTTTCTTGAACCGCGCAGCTCAAATAGGGTGCGAGCCCGGCTCACCTGACTTCAGGCTGGCTGGCCTTTTGTTCCTAGGCATCTGTGAGGATCTCAAAAGTGCAGTTTGTTCTGCTGCAGTGATATATCCAGGACCCAACTTAGCTCACGTACAGTTGGTAAATAGGGAATGACGGGGACACAGAAGCACCTCGGTCAGCTTTACAGTGGGGCCTGGAGTGGATGCCACACACATCCAAGTCTTTTGGCTCAGAGAGGAGACCCCGCCCTGCGTGGCAGCCCCCTGTTGCCCTGGCCTGACCCGGCTCCGTGCCTCCCTGGCTCCCGCGCTCTCTACTGCACCAGCGGCCGCTTCTCCCACAAGGCAGCTCAGCTCAGCTGGCTCCCTGGTGTCCAGGTCACAAGCGGTTTTCGAGGTCTGGGTTCTGAGTCCTCCGCAGAAACCCTATTTCCCCTCACTGTTAGAGCAAGTGATGTAGAAACTGGTACTTTTTATAAATGTATATATCACACGAAGAGTTCCGCTGTGAAATTTCTAAACATACCATTCAGCATTCTTCTCTTCCTCAGACCTCCCTTTCTCCATATTTCTGGGTATTTTGTTGCATTATATAGGATGCTAAAAACATAGATTCTAATTATATGTAGAGTCTTCAAGAAAAAGGAGCCTGAAATCTCATATTTACATTGCAAATTATTGATAAAAACAGAATGTGTGTGTTTCTTTTTCAACATCGCATACATTTTCCCTTGCAGAGGCATATCCCTGTATTGACTAGAAGCGCCGACGCCAGCTACCCCACGTGCCAGGCAGCACCAGCAACTGGCAGAAGTCGGCAGCTATCTGGTCTCGAGCCGCCTCTCCCTGAAGGCCCAGCTACGTGCAGGGGATGCCATGCCAAGCAAAGATAATAAAGACCACATGTGTCGCGCTGTGTCCGAGGCCACCTGGGGCTCACAGCACAGCACCTCCTGTGTCCTCACTGTCTCTGCGCTGTTCCTGGATACCTTGGAGTCAGCAGGGCTGGAATTCTTGTTCCACCAACATGGAACTTTGTCAATTTACCTAATAAACATTTGCCAGTGCCCCCCATATGCCGGCTTTCATGTTTGATGCTAGAAATGCAACGATGGAAAAGCCCAATCTTGTAGCCAAATGCAATCAACAGGCCATGAAATGCCCAGCTGGCCGATGAAGAGAAAACCCTGCAACATCTGCAACAGGCAAAGGGGAATTTCACAATGACTCCGGCCCCTGCATTCAATAGGGGAAACACCTTAAATCTAGTCGGGAGAACTCAAGGGGAAGATGGTTCCCAGGAGCAGAGGTGCCGCCGCCGCGACACCAAAGCGTGAGCCCAGGTGTGGCCGGGGGTTCCTCTCACCTGGTGGGTGCCTCGCTCCAGGGAACCTGCAGAGACGCTGCCCTGAGACCTGCCGAATGAGGACCTGGAGATAGATGCACGTGGGAGACAGCCTTAAAAATGGAAACCAACTGCACACCCACCAGCAGGGACAGCTCAGTAAACTCAGGAATAACTGCGGGAACGGCACTCTCTGCAGCACAGAAAACCAGTGGAAGATGAAAGTACGCGATGGAAAATGTCTGTGATACATTTGAAGTAAAGAGGCAGCTAGTCACAGACTATATTCATAGCATGATCTCATTTTTAATCAGAAATATATTTGGAGACAGTATAGGGATTGTACCTAGTGGACAGAAAGTGGGAAGGACTTACTCCAACTCCTAACAGTACCAGGCTCTGAAGGTTACATGGAGAAGACAGGAAACTTAAGTGGGATAGATGAACAAATATATCAGGGTTTCCAACCTCAGCACTTGCAGCAGTTTAGGCTGAATGTTTCTTTGTGGTGGGCACCATCGTGTTGTTAAATTAGGTTAAATTTGGGCGAAAGCTGCCTCCATAGTTTGAGGCCTCAGCCTAACTCAGTATGTAAACAAACTGCAAGCTGACATGGCGTGCATGTGTTCTGGTGACAGGTGGCTGCGTCTCAGCAAGCCAGAGCTGTAACCAGTCAGCTACCTCTGCAGTCACTCCTGCTTTCTGCTATAAATAATCCCTGCCCACCGTGCGCCTGTTTTTGTCCTGAGTGATTCTTGGCTCGTGAATCATTTTTGCTCACTTAAACTCTGTTAAATTTAATTTGTCTAACCATTTTTTAAACGGTGTGCACTGTAGGGCTTGAGTGCCGTCTTGCCCCTCCCCCCTGCCCATTCAATGCCAGTCACATTCCTTCTCTAGTTAGGACAAACAAAAATATCTCCGTACCTTGACAAATGTCCCCTGGGGGCAAGACTGTTTCTGGTTGAGGACCTGAGAAACAGAGAGAGACCCCCCATATATATATATATACTTATGGGATTTGTGATAATTTACAAGTAAAACATGATACAAGGTGGTCAATTCTAATAGTGAGAAACTAAAAACTGCTTGGGGCTAGACATGGTGGCTCACGCCTGTAATCCCAGCACTACAGGAGGCCGAGGCGGGCAGATCATGAGGTCAAGAGATCAAGACCATCCTGGCCAACACGGTGAAACCCCGTTTCTACTAAAAATACAAAAAAATTAGCCAGGCGTGGTGGCACGTGCCTGTGGTCCCAGCTACTCGGGAGACTGAAGCGGAAGAATCTCTTGAACCCAGGAGGTGGAGGTTGCAGTGAGCCGAGATTGTGCCACTGCACTCCAGCCTGGTGACAGAGCAAGACTCTGTCTCAAAAAAAAAAAAAAAGAAAAAAACTGCTTGGGATCACAAAGGCAGATGTCAAATCCACCAATGTCCTTCACTTCCTTGTACCTCAGTTTCCTCATCCACAGAAGTAAAGCACAGCCGTTCACAAGAATTGTGAGAAAATTGCCTGACACATAACGGGCTCTTAAGAATGTTAGATCCTTTTTCCTCTTTAGTTTTGAATCTGGCTCCATCTGTGCTAGACCAGGAGCTCCCTTGCTTACCTCCCGACTCATGCTAGGCACACAGTGGAAGCTCAGTGAGACATCTGCACACACAGTGGGAGCTCATGTTCATACACACAGTGGGAGCTCAAATCCATGCACACAGTGGGAACTGGTATCCATGCACACAGAGCTGATATCCATGCACACAGTGGGAGCTCATAACCATGCACAAGTGGGAGCTCATATCCATGCACACAGTGGGAGCTCATATCCATGCACAAGTGGGAGCTCATATCCATGCACACAGTGGGAACTGATTCCCTGCACACACAGTGGGAGCTCATATCCATGCACGCAGAGCTCATATCCATGCACATAGTGGGAGCTCATATCCATGCACACAGTGGGAGCTCATATCCATGCACAAGTGGGAGCTCATATCCGTACACATAGTGGGAGTTCATATCCACGCACACAGTGGGAGCTCATATCCATGCACACAGTGGGAACTGATCACCTGCACACATAGTGGGAGTTCATATCCATGCACAAGTGGGAGCTAATATCTGTGCACACAGTAGGAGCTGATATCCATGCACAGAGTGAGAGCTGATATCTGGGTACACAGTGGGAGCTCTATCCATGCACAGTGAAAGCTCAGTAGAACATGCCAGATGATTAGTGGAGTTGAGTCATGACTGGGAAAACTCAAGCACTTTAGAAAAAACACAGTAGAAGTTTGTGTAACTTCAGAGCAACACAATAGTCTTGTGTCTGTAAAAGGAATAAATAAAGTGAAAGAAGAAATTTAGAAGAAATTATGGTTATCTTATTTACCGAAAAAGGGTCTTACAAAAATAGATGGAATGTTTAAAATTAGCACTAAATAAGAAGAATTTGCTAATTACCAATATGAAATATTAAGTGGCCTGAAGGAAAAATAGGAAGGAAATGGCAGAGCAGAAATCACATTCATGTCCCATGGAGACCCATTAATAGAATTGTACTTTCCTATTGGAAATGGATCAGTGATTAAGAAGAGACTATCTGTGGTGCAAGTAGCTATGCGCACAGAGACTTGAGGCAGAAGTCACAAAATCAGACGCACATGAAGGGAGCAGCCGCGAGACCCAGGCTGTGGTGCAACTTTGCCATGCCTTGGTTTTCCCCCTGGGAAAAAAAAAAAAAAAAAAAGGATAATCTTGCCTAAATCTCAGGTACAGGGGAAAAAATGTCAATTTGTCTATAAAGTTAAATGGTATTAACCATGACTCAAAAAGTAATAAAGGATATGGAATCAGTAAAACAAAATTTTAAACTGTGTTGATGAATGTATGCAAATTCAGCGCACAGTGGTTGCTCTGTAAAGTAGTACACAACTTTTGAAAAGCAGTTCTGTAGTTCTAGCTGTCAATTTGCAGAAAATGTCTGTACACTTTGACCCACTATTTCCAGTAAGTTATAAGAAAATAAATAATCTGTAACTGCAGGTTTTTCTTTCGCAGAGAAGTCTTGCACTTTCTATTAACATTCTGATTTTTCACCTACGAGGGGGCTGGTGGTGAGTGCAGCCCACCCTGGATGCAAGTAGTAAGGGATGTGTCTCTGTCAATCATTTAAAAACAATAACAAAACTAACTAAAAACTGGGCTACTTTGATTTATGTACTAGATTTTTAAACAATGTCAAGAAAAAAGTCTTCCCCCCTAAAAAGGCCTTTAGTTAGCATAAGTTCAAAATAACTGTTGAGGTTACTCTTGAATTTTAAAATATATGTAACATTCAAATGTATGCATTGTGACATGCAGACTTTAATAAAATGTATTCTACACGAATGTTAATTCTGAGTATTTGTGAAGTTGGCTCCTGCCACCTCTGAGCTGAATTGGGCATGTTCCTGCCCTTTCAATAGTAAATTCCCTCTGGAAGCTCCCTTCGGGCTCAGTTCAGGTCTCCAATCCCTGAAGAGCTACAGATTCCTGTTTAAATGCAGATTCAGAATAAACAGTGATAACTTATAATTGTAAGTACAAAAGGAATACCGAACTTGAGTTAGTTCAAGTCTCATTCTGTGTGATTAATTGCAGTTTTTATTTTAAAAATTTAAAATGACCAGGTGCATGGCTCATGCCTGTAACCCGAGCACTTCGGGAGGCCAGGGTGGGAGGACTGCTTGAGCCCAGGAGTTCAGGCCCTGCCTGGACAGCATAGTGAGACCTCGTCTCTACAAAAAGTAAAGAAAATTTTTAAAAAAAGCATTAGTCGGACATGTTAGTCTGCATCTGTAGTCCCAGCTACTTGGGGAGGGGGAGAACAGGACAGAGGTGAGAGGGTCACTTGAGCGCAGAAGTCAAAGCTGCAGTGAGCCATGATTGTGTCACTGCCCTCTAGCCTGGGCCACAGCACGAGACTCTGTCTCAAAAAAGAAGAAAGAAAGAAAAATAGAGAGAAAGAGAGAGAGAAAAAGAGAGAGAGGGAGGGAGGGAGAGAGAGAAAGAGAGAGAAAAAGAGAGAGAGAGAAAGAGAAAAAGAAAGGAAAGAAGAAAGAAAGAGAAAGAAAGAAAGAAAGAAAGAAAGAAAGAAAGAAAGAAAGAAAGAAAGAAAGAAAGAAAGAAAGAAAAGGAAGGAAGGAAAGAAAAGAAAGAGAAGAGGAGAGGGAAAGATAGGAAGGAAGGAAGATTAAAAATGGTCAAAGGTATGAACTTCTGGGTGTAACATTTTTGTTTGGAAAGTGCAAATTTAAGTCATGCAATAACATTTGAATCATAGTTTACTGAATTTCAGTGTCTTCAAAATTGAAATGTATCACTTTCCAAGTATTAGTTATTGCTTTAAAAATAATTTCAAGAAAATCATCATCACTGAGTTTTCATAGGTATAGCTGACAACAGCCTTTGGTGCAGAAAGGTGGGTGGCCATGGGTGCCAAGCACAGCAGGAACCCCATATGAGCCCAGGATGGTGTGGCCCAGCTTGTGCCGCAAACCGGCCACCTCTGCTGGGACTCTGGAGGAACAGAGGGGAGTTAAGAGGTTGTTAGAAAAGAGAGAAAGTAAATGGTAAAGCCACACTGTGCTTTGTTCTTTCAAAATGAAATCTTGAGCATGAAATAGGAAAGATGAGAGAAGTGAGCCTAGTCCAAGGACGATTGTCTGTGCCTTTAGAAAGAAGGAAAGATACGGTGAAGGAGGAGCTGTGTACATGGCTGTGGACCCACAAACAACAAACAAACCAGGAACACACTTGCAAAGTCGTGAACGACTCTTGGTGTGAATATTACCTTAAGATAATTTGTAAAAAGCAAAATCAGATTTTAAGCAGTTCTTTAAGAAGGCCAAGGAAAGAATAAATGCCAGCTTATTTGTGGAGCAAGAAAACATGGGAGATTTAAAACAATAAATTAACATTCTTCTAAAAATGTATATTTTTAACTTGCTGCTGATACATGATGATGCTACAATCCCAAATCACAACAATTATTAAGCAATTAACAATTGTTAAATGCTTCTGTAGTCCCTGCTTTGGGAGGCCAAGGTAGGAAGATCACTTGAGGCCAAAAGTTCAAGACCTCATTTCTACCAAAAAAAAAAAAGAATTAAAGTATATACAAAAGTACAGATGAAATAATGTGATGTCCAGAGAGGGTACAATTGTGTCCCCCAAAAAGACATATTGAAGACCTACCCTCTGGTGCCTGTGAATGTGTCTATATTTACAAACAGGGCTTTGCAGACATGGTAAAGTTGAGATGAGGTTTTCTGGGCCAGTCGCACCTGATAAGAAGAAGGAATATGGACTCAGATGCACAGGATGCAGGGACTCTCACTGTGTGGAGACTGAGATGGGGACCAGATGGTGTGTCTACAAGTTGGGGAGCCCAGAGGACGGCAGGCAGCCACTGGGAGGGGGGTGGGGCCTGGAACAGGTTCTCACCCAAAGCCTGTGGAGGACCCAACCCTGACACATTGATCTCAGACTTCAGGCCACCGGCACCGAGGCGGAATAAATTTCTGTTGTTTCAGCCACCTTGTCTGCTGGGAGACCTAGGGGACTAATAGAACGCCGACGTTTCTTCTCCAATAAACGAAGGGAGAGCTATGGATGAAGCTGGAGGAGCTACTGATCCATAACTGTGACAGCCAGGTCAGGGGTTCCAGGGAATATTTTGTGCGACTTATCATTTCACGTTTTCTTAATATAACAAATCAGCACGTATATTTCTTCTTTTCGTGGACAAATGTTTCCAATACTACACACACGTGTCTTCACCTTGCTTTTTCCCTTAATATACACTAGAGCTATTTCTCACTCATTTTTGTAACTGCGTGTTTTTACATTGTGTGAGCATGCCGTATCTCTTCCTCTTCCGTCTCACACCCAGGCTGTTTTCTAGCTTGATTACTTGCAATTCTCTTGCAAATCGAGCTGCATACGTCTTCTAGTACTTGTGCTCAGGAGGCTGCATCCCTGGAGGTAGGATTGCTTTTTCTAGAAGAAAGTGATATAATATTTCGCTAGATATTGCAAAACTTCCCACTCATAGCAGTACAGCATTTTGATTCCCATCAGCATGTAAAAGAATGCCCTGTCTTACAGTCAACAGAAAAGGCTACTTTTTAAAAAAAGAAATGATTATATTTTAGTTTAGTTTTAATTTGTGTTTTTCTTGCAATTAATGAAATGCAGTACTTTTAAAAAAGCATTTATTTCTTTATGAGCAGTCTGTTCATACACCTAATGTATTTTTATACATTTATTGGTCTTTCTGTTCTGTGGTTTTAGAAGTTCTTAATGTAGATGGACTTCCACCCCTTTGTGTGTGATATAACTGGTCAATATTTTTCATTTATCATTAGGTTATGCTTTTAACCATACAAATATTTTTCATGTAATTAAACCTCCCACATCTCCTCTATTGCCTCTGGCTTTTGAGTTGTGGGGAATGAAGTAATAGATATATGTTTCTGTATTGCGTACAGGGGTCCATCTCCTGCATTTTGATGTGATCCATTTGGAATTATCTTAGGATACACTGGGAGGAATGGATCCAGTTTTATCTTTTCAGTGAAAACTGTTCCTTCTGCTCACATGGGAAGGGGCTGGAATTCTCCACGTTCTGCAGAGCTTCTGTGCACAGCCTGGTGACTCCAAGTGTGGCATGTGAACACCTCCTACGGCTGGCTGGAGATGCAGAATCTCAGAGCCCACCCCGACCTGCTGAGCCAGAATCTGAATTTTAGCAGAATACTCAGGAGGTTCCTATACTTGAGAAGATTCAAGTTCAAGAAGAACTAATATTCAAAAGATAGTTTTTCTTTTGGCTTTTTTTCCCCAAAGTAACAGACAGATTCAAAAAAAAAAAAAATACAGCCTTCCTTTTCCCTCACCATACTAAGAGCACTCATTTACACCTTTTAAATTAGGGGCCCCATGTATTGCACAATGATCAGATCCTGATGTTTGTATGAAGTCACGGATGGTGATAAAGGTGCTTTTAGCCTAAGTCTGAGCAAACCCAACAATGACTGCCCTCACCAATGTCACTGAGGCTTCCTTATGCCGTAATTACTCATTTTTGTTTAAGCTGCCATTTTTGAACTTTACAAACACACTACATTTTATATAGTCTTAAGTGATTGTGTTGCACTCAATACTGTTTCTAATGTTTATTCATGTTATGAATAACTGTGGTCCATTCTTTTTTCATTAATACATACTACTATACTGTGTAAATTTATTTAAAATATTTATGTATTCTATTTTTACATTCTGAGATGTGCCAATATTTTTTACCAATACAAATCATTACAAATTGTGCATCTAAGAGCAGTTCTTTTTATTTGTATTTTTTCATTTCAAAAGTGTGCTAGAATTTTTCTCAGGTGTGCATTTAGGAATAGAAACATTGGGTGAGAGAAGGCATGCATGCACAAGCTCGTGTGATCATGCAAATCATTTCTGGGTCAAAAAAATCATTTCTGGGTCACACAAAGGGGCCACATGAATTCATGCTCCCAGAGCAGTGTGGGAACGTGGCCCCAGCCCGTGTCACACATGTTCATGGGTGATTGTCACCAGATCAGGGCTTGTGAACTGACATCTATATAGTCAAACATATTGACTTTAGTTATCCAATTACTTCAGGTTATGCTTATAAAAATGCCCTGATATTTTCAGATATTAAAATGGTTACTTTTTATTTAATGCTCTATCCTCTTGAATTAGTTGCAAATAATTCACCTTTGTGGAACAAAGGGCCCAACTCAGAGCATCTTAAATACATGGAGATTTTTTTCCCCAAATAATAGGAAGTCAAGGGCTACACAGCGGCTGGCACTGCTTCACCTCTGCTGTGAGGAGACAGATCCTACAGTCACGTCTACATGCCAGGCCACGGGCCGAGTTCTCACGGAGCCTGAGACCACAGACCTGTGGAATCAGCGGCTGCCCGAGCCCTCCTCACCCACTGTGGTTCCGGAGCTGCCCTCGTAGGACGCGCCTGAGCCCACAGCTCCTGCCCCACTCTGCTCTTCTAGATGGCCAGAGAATTTTTTTTTTTTACTTTAGGTGTATACTATATCTGGCATTTCTTCCCATATTATCCCTCCCCAACCTCCCCGCCCTTCCCACCCCCCACTGTCTGTCCCCTACCCCCCCAACTGCCCCCAGTGTGTGATGCTCCCCTCCCTGTGTCCACGTGTTCTCATTGTTCAACACCCACCTATGAGTGAGAACGTGGTGTTTGGCTTTCTGTTCTCTTATCTGTTTGCTGAGAATGATGGTTTCCAGATTCATCTAAGTCCCCACAAGGACACGAACTCATTGTTTTTTATGGCTGCATAGTATTCCATGGTGTATATGTACCATATTTTCTTTGTCCAGTCTATCATTGATGGGCATATGGGTTGGTTCCAGGTCAGAGAATTTAAGAGAAAAACAGGAAGCCATTGCTTCTCATGAGTTGAAGCTTGTGTGACCCACTGGATCACACATGAACAAATATTTCACTCTATTTTATTTTCTGAAAATTCCTGTTAAACTCAGGTAGTAGCTTATCTGACAATTTCAATTTCCCAGGGGGTAAGTACTGTGTTTCTTCTCTGTGCCCTTATGGTTTGAACAGCACGTTGGGAGGGACCGGCCACGGCTGGGAGTGGCACCCCTCCTGCTCCTGCCCGAGTGCCAGCCCCCCACCCACCCGCGCATGGACAGTCCTGTGCATCTCATCACCCCACAGGCTCCAGGACCCTGAGCCCGAGATGCAGGTGACGCTTCTTTCTTTCCCTGCATGGTCCAGACGTGAGCCTGAGCTCCAGCTCTCTCTATTTAAGTGTGTGGCCGGGGAAAGGAACAAACCAGGCCGTGATAACCAGACTTCCTCTCTCCAGTGAAGAAAAAAAAGCAAAAAATACAACAACTAAAACTAAAATGCATGGCTTGATTACTGAGTCTTCTTTCATCATGGAATTTATTGCTCCTATAGATCATCCAGTGTGCGATAAAGGAGCTCACTACACAAAAAATGAAACAAAATGTTCCCTTGTCCGCCGGTTTGATTTGGTTATTATGGTAGCTCCACTACAAATTTTAGGAATTGGGGAACGCGATGCTTCAGTGTGCCCTGTGAGCTCATGCTCTGCATGGCTGCGGCTTCCTGTTTACCAGCCCTTGCCCGGACCATCCATTTGCCGTCTCTGCCACTGGCCCACGGCCCGTTCATAAAGGAGATTTCTGTTTACTGCCTGCTATTTAGAGTTTTTCCATCAAAGTTTGATTGGCAGTGTTTTACTCCATTATGTTATCCTGCTCCTTCCCATCAGCTGTCTTCTCTGACTCAGTGGTGTTCAGATGAGCGGGGCTCACCTGCGCCCACATCTCGCTGTTCACCATTGCTGGTGGCTGCTGACCTTGCTCTGCAGTGCCCCTGGCAGGCCCTCCTCAAACGGTGGGGCGGAGGCATTGCAAACTGGCGCAGGGCTGAAGCCACAGGCCGAAGGCTGCGGGCGGCCGGCAGGTGTGATCCACGCAGTGCTGCTTCCTGCAAAGATCTTCTGTGTGGCTCGGCTACCTTCCCATCTGATCAGCACGCAGCACAACGATTACTATACACTGTGTTGAATAAAATTAAAATCCAAATGTAATCTTAGATGATGGTTAGGAGACACTTCTTACCTGGAGGATAAGTGAATACAGCCCAGTGTATCAGTCCGTCCTCACATTGCTTTAAAAATATGCCCGTGACTGGGTCATTTAAAGAGGTTTAATTGCCTCACAGTCCACAAGAGTACAGGAAGCATGGCAGCTTCTGCTTCTGGGAGGCCTCAGGGAGCTTCCAGTCGTGGCGGAGGCAAAGTGCAAGCCGGCTTTCATGGCTGGAGCAGGAAGGGAGGTGCCACACAGTTTTCAAAACCAGCTCCTCGGGGAACTCCCTCACTTTACAGGAGCACGTCGGTGGTCCTAAAGCATTCTTGAGAACGCCACCCAGTGAACCCATCACCTCCTGCCAGGCCTCACCCCAGGGACTACCATTCAATGCAAGCTGTGGGTGGGACACAGAGCCAAACCACGTCACCCACCCAGTGATCTCCTTCTGTCCACTGTGGTGCTTCACAGAAATGAGCGTGGGCCATGGGAGAAAGGCCTGTCCCGTGTGAAAGCAGACCTCAGGTGCCGCTGCACGCACCTTCCTGAGGTTTCTGCTAGGCACAGTGGAGATGGAATCAAACTGAAGTGACCACCCCACTGTTCCGATTCCTGCTGTATCTCTTCACCCCCAGGCAGTCAGTGGAAGGGCCCTAGCAGAAGGCATGTCTAAACCCACAGGTGGGGCTGGGCATGGCTGAGGACACAGGGCCACCCCACTGCTTTACTTTCCACAGTGGATTTGCGGATCTGGATGCAGAGACACAAAAGAGGTGACACAATGCTGAACAAAGCACTGGGACGGAGGGGCTTGGCCCAGACCTGGCAGGACGTGTGCGCAGGGCTGGGCCCAAGTGAGGCAGCACTTCAGGGACTGGACCCAAGCGCAGGACCCCCAGAGAGAGGAGGAATGGGGCGTGGAGGAGACCCAGCCCCCGCCCTCAGTCTCCCAGTCACCCAACAGAGAATGTAGATTTGCAGGTGAAGCGACTGTCGCTTAATTTTTCTCTTGGTTTGAAATGTGGGGGCCTATGCCTACCTCTGTAGTCTCTGATGGAGGCTACAACTTGATTAGAAGTCAACATACAACACAGACACAGACTTCCTCTGTAAGGCCGAGCACAGAGGAAAAATAGCAGAATGTATTTAACATAGATTCACAAGTTAAAACAATCGCATAACGGAAACCATATTGTGCAGTGGACACTTACTTCAGTAACTAAATGGAAAGCAAAAGTAAAGAATCCGCCAAAACTTAGAAAAAGAGCATGAGAAGTTTCTAAAGATGAGGGGTATGGGAGACAGATGGACTGGGCAGAATTTAATCCGTGAACCACAGAACTCGCCGGCGGACGGCAGAGCCCTGGGCAGAGGCAGTACCCAAAGACGGCAGAAGATAGTGTTCCCCTCGCTTTGTTTCTGAGGCATAAACATTCGCCTCTTTCTAAATTCACTGCATCATCTCTTTCTGCTTCAAATTCACATGTTACTGATTGTTAGTGAGGCTGGAACCTTTTCATGAATGTAATGTAACTATTTAGTTTTCTTACACTTGCCTGATCTTTTGCCCAGTTTTCTACTATGTGTGTTGCATTTTCTTTAAATTGTGACAGTTCATCTATTCTGTATTTTGGGTGGATTAAAGATTTAATATCAAAATAAATTTTCAAGATGTTTGGGGAAAAATGATAAATATCTTCATAAAGACTAAAATAAGGTAGAATCTTAAATATTTATGGAAGCATAAATGTTGAGTATACTAATCAATTCAGCTACACAAAATTTTACAACTTTTATTTACAAATGAATACCATAAAATGAAAAAATACAGCCTTGTGGAAAATAACTGCAGCTCCCTAAATACCTTCAAGATGAGCATCTGAAGCAAAATAACAGGAAACATGAAGAAGACGATCTCTAATGGTTGTGCTTGCGGAGCCCTCTGTGTCCTGCGGTCCGGCCAGGGCACTACACGGCCATCCATCAGGACTGTCCTGCATGAGAGGGACCACCATCTACCAGGGAACTACAGGGTCACCCACCAGCGCTCTCATGCATGAGATGGACCACCATCTACCAGTGCTCTCATGCATGAGAGGGGCCACCATCCACCGGAGAACTACAGGGTCACCCACCAGTGCTCTCATGCATGAGATGGGGCCACCATCCACCAGGGAACTACAGGGTTACCCACCAGTACTCTCATGCATAAGAGGGGCCACCATCTACCAGGGAACTACAGGGTCACCCACCAGTGCTCTCATGCATAAGAGGGGCCACCATCAACCGGAGAACTACAGGGTCACCCACCAGTGCTCTCATGCATGACAGGGACCACCATCTACCAGTGCTCTCATGCATGAGATGGGGCCACCATCCACCAGGGAATTACAGGGTCACCCACCAGCGCTCTCATGCATGAGAGGGGCCACCATCCACCGGAGAACTACAGGGTCACCCACCAGCGCTCTCATGCATGAGATGGGGCCACCATCCACCAGGGAATTACAGGGTCACCCACCAGCACTCTCATGCATGAGATGGGGCCACCATCCACCAGGGAATTACAGGGTCACCCACCAGCGCTCTCATGCATGATAGGTTATCTCATCTTGCCCATGCACTAAAGCAGGAAATATGCTTTTTCTATTTCTTATAGGAAAGAAAGACTTTCAAGGTTTAATATCACTTGGGCAGATGTGGGTAGCAGCGAGCTTCACCCTGCTCATGGGGCCAGAGCTTGTGACACCCCGAAGGCGCCCCTAGGTCCCTGTGACGGCAGCAAGTAGGGACCCCCAGGCATAGCCTTGTCTTGTGTCTCCTGGTCATTTGGTGCTGAGCCGGCCGTGTGCCCTGCTGCTGAGAGGGATTCCTGCCATGAGAGCTGTGGGAAAGGAGGACTCAGGCTCAGCTCTGAGGGAAAGCAAAGGTGAAGAGCAGAGGCCAGGCCTGGCCCCGGAGTGAGGAGAACAACATCAGCCACACACTGGGGCACGGCCCTGCCAGGCGTAGTCTTGGACCCACCCCTATAGGCACAGATATAGACACAGACACAAACAAAGGCACAGACACCAACAGAGACAGAGACACAGACAGATGTAGCCCTAGACACAGGCATAGAGACACACACATAGGCGTAGACATAAGCAGAGGCATAGATACAGACACAGGGACAGAGACAGAGACACAGACGGAGACACAGAGACAGACAGAGGCACAGTCACAGACACAGACACACAGACACAGACAGAGATACAGACGGAGACACAGACACAGACAGAGACACAGACGGAGACACAGACACAGACACAGACAGACGTAGCCCTAGACACAGGCGTAGAGACGCACACATAGGCGTAGGCGTAAGCAGAGGCATAGACACAGACAGAGACAGAGATGTAGCTTAGGACACGTTCTGTCTGCAGCCTCACGAGGTTTGCTGTCGCACCCTGGCAGGTGGTGCCCCTGGAGTGCCCGTCCATGTGGGTGGCGATCGCCCATCTCGAGGCCCAGGTGTCTCCACTCCAGGCGCTGCAGTGCCTTCCTCAGAAGCACAGGTGTGGTTGAGACACAGCGGGACCTCACTTCTTGTCCTTTTGTTGCCGTCAAGGGTCCCTGCTATTACCAGAGTGTCAATAAAATTCCACCCTAGTTAGTGTTTCTCTCAATAAGTAGGACGAAGACACAGAGGACCCAGCTGTTGCATCTGCAGCCGATATTAAACGGGAGGGATGGCAAGGAGAATGCACGGGGACATTCTTGGGCTGGAAAGAAGCAATTCTAGAAAAATAAAATTTAACATTGTAAGAGTATAATCTGATATTTGGATTTGCAAAACCAACTTCCCAAGCTGTCAACCATAGAAATGCACCTTGCAAACCATCCAAGGGCCCTGCAGCTGCGCTCTGAACCCCATGTTCTTGTTTGAGCAGAGGCCCTAGTCCCATGGGCTGCTACCAGCCAAGGCCGCACACATCAGGGGCACAGAGGCATCCTGGTAGCCTGCATGGCCAAGGACCCCCCCTCCAGCTTTGTTGAGCCTTCCTGGGACCTCACAGCGGCTTCCAGCACCCCCCTCCCATGCTCCTTCTCGCCGGGTCAGAGCCCTCCAGGGTCTGACAGTTCTCCTGGCCTGGGGCTCCTCCTCATTTTCTTTCACAGGCATTTTTCCTGATTGAATAAAGAAGAAGAAGGAAGATTTTGCATCGCTAATTCTGCATTAGCACCTGCTTCTTGGAGAGCCTGGGCTGGCACTGAGTGTGGGACAGAGCTTCTGATCACAAACCCTGGGGTACCTGCACTGGCAGTGATCACAACATGAACGTGATGAGCTACTGAAAAATTACTGAACCATGAGCTGTGTTCAGGGAAGAAGAACACCGGAAATGTCCATTTCGGCACATGTTGGACACCTCCTTGGCTGGGCTCTGTGGTGGTTCAGGAGATGCTCAGACACATCAGGTCATGGCTTTGTTGATACTCAGTGTCTTGTGGATAGGAGGAGAGCTGCCTCCAACCTCCCCTGCCATGCTCACACTAACCCTGGAGGCCGCACGTGGCTGAGCTGGAGACGTGCACCTCCAAGGAAGGCGAAGAGCTTGGAGCCCTGCAGAAAGCAAAGGTGAGCACAGGCAGCACCTGGGGATTGTGTCCTAGGAGACGGGAGAAAGTGAACTGGAGAAAATGGTCTTTAGGGCAACATGATTCCTGACTCACATATTTGAAGCACTCATTTGTGGAAGAGGACATTTTATCTATTGTCTTTGAACATAGGGTCAACATGGAATCAGCAAAGAGAAATTCCGGAAAACGTGTGGCACGGCAAAGCAGTTTCTAACAGTGTTTTTAAACCTGAAATGGGATGCCCTTGAAAATGATGAATCCACTGTTTTCTGGAAACGTTCAGAGATAGAAAATTACTTGTGAGAGAAGTCATGGAAGGAGAGCCTGAGCATTGCAAGGACACGTGGAGGGACCTAACGTCTGCTGCAGCCTGGTCAGTCTGCGATCGGGGAGGTGGCTTCTCATTTATCTACTCACAGCTGCTTCTGGAAGGCTTTCTAAGGAGCTTTGTGTGTCAAGCATTAGATTAAATGTTAAAAGTGCATATTCCATACCTAAGGCTAGTCTCTTAACAACAAAACTGACACCGAGGAACGTCTTAGTCCATTTGCGCAGCTAGAACAAAATACTTGGACCTGGGTAACTGCTAAGTAACAGAGATTCACCGCTCACAGTTCTGGAGACTGGAGTCCAGGATCAAGGCCTTGGCAGGGTCTGGGTCGGGCAAGGGCTGCATCTGCTTCCAGGGTGCCTTGCTGCTGCGTCCTCCCATGGCGGGAGGGGTGGAAGGGCAGACGCCAGAACGCTGCATGAAGCTTCTTTTTAAGCTTTAATAAGCATTCATAAGCTCCACCCATTCGTGAGGGAGGAGCCCTTCTGATCTATTTGCAACGATGCAAATACTTACCTAGAAGCCCCTGAGCAGGTGTCCATCAGGCACCGGGTTTCAATCTGCAGTGTTTGATCGGAAAAAATAAAGATATTGAAGGTATGAACTCACCTTCAGTCAGTGCGCAGTTGAATCGGGGGTACAAGGTTAATACAATTGAAATAAAACTAAGCAAAACTAGAGAAAAGAAATACAGCTCTCATCTGCCCCTCACCACGAAGGCCACGTGACACCACGCAGAGAGCCCTGCCCCAGCAGCAATGAGGTGGCACGTATAAGCTGGGCCTTGCAAAACCCCTGAGCCCTGCAGAGCCAAGAAAGAGCAGAGGAGGGTCTGTGGGAATGGGAGCCCCTGAGGCAATTCCTCCCAGACCCTTCATTTCCCCATCAGCATAATAAATGCTGCATGCAGTGTGACCCCACCGAGTGTTGAAGGTAAACTGAGAATACTGGTGAGTGTGCCTTCTAGATGGAAAACATGTATGTGCATGTGCCTTATACCTGCCCCTTATTACACTGAATTCCTGACATTAGGGCTGTATCTTTCACCTCTGAATCCTCAGAGACTAGAAGAGTGCCTGGCCCAAAGCAAGCTCTCACTAAGTATTTTCTAACTTATTAAAAAGTATAAATGGACTAATGAACCTTTTTCTATTTCAAATTAGATGAAACTTCTGGTGAGATTAAAACAGCATGCCTTGTTCAGCGATAAGAATCACCCTTTCTCTATCCCCACTTCTGGACAGACGCCTTCACAGCGAAACTCACGTGAACTTTGTCCAACCACAGGCTGTGCACAGCAGTGACTCCTGGCAAAAGTTTTTAATTTTCTGTGGTTTTGTGAATTTTATTTTATACTGGGCTGAGTAACTCAGTTTCAAGGGGCTAGGTCTCCAACATGTTACAGTTCATGGAAAGGACACATCTGGAGTATAATTTACAATGTGTCCGGGCACATATGGTTTAAAAGTTATTTGTGAATGTTATACTCTGGGTCTTTCACCTTAAAATTATGTACCATTTTCAGATTCAAAAGCAAGTGTTTGTGAGTCAGCATTCACAATTTGTCTCAGTCTCAAAAGCAGATATTAAAGGTCCACATAAACTCTGGAGATTATGTTAACTGCCTTTTTCCATGGTGAGCAGTTGTATTTTAAAGGGAATTTTGTACTCGGAGGAAGGAGAAGCCTGGATGTTAAAGGCACACCCTCCGGTTTCAGCATTCAAGCCCGGTGGGAACCATTGCAGCATCCCCAAGCCAGTCACATCTCTTAACTGGGTTTTTACAAAAATGTTGCTAGAAATATTAAGAAATGGAGCTTAAAATTCAAAACTTCAGCTGACTCTAGAAAGTCTTGCCATGGATGTAGAGACAGTTCTTCACAGAACTGAGGGACTGACAGAGGCTCTGTAATTCCAGCTTCCTTACAGGGTTTAAACAACAACAACAAAGAAGAAAGAAAAAACGAAAAAGCAGGGGAAGGCTAAATCCTGAAGGATGAATTCACACACGGGAAGAAGACAGGAGACCCAGCTTTTCTCAGGGAACCCGAAGATCAGGAAGCGCACAGACAGGTGGACCGCGAGCTCTCCTATCGTGCACTACGGGCACATGGAGGCGGGCACCTCCAGGGCCAGCAGGAACCTCGGATTCTGTCCACACAGCTCCACCTTTTACCGTAGTTTAATTTCTAGCATTTTCTCTTCCCAAAGGAACAAAAAAAACTTCCTTTATAAGTTAAAGGGACATGTTCTCTTAGTATTAATTGACTTTTGTATGATACAATAATGCATTCTGCAAACTATACTTTTACTTTCTAACTTTTAAGCTCAGGGGTACAAGTGCAGGTTTGTTACACAGGTAAGCTTGTGTCACGGGGGTTTGCCGTATGATTATCTCATTACCCAGGTACTAGGCCTGGTGCCATTACTTATTTTTCCTGATCTTCTCCCTCTTCCCACCCTCCACGCTCCAACAGGCCCCAGTGTGTGTTGTTCCCTCTATGTGTCCATCATTCATCTCCCACCTGTAAGTGAGAACATGTGGTGTCTGGCTAATTGGCTGAGGATCATGATCTCCAGCTTCATCCATGTCCCTGCAGAGGACGGGATCTTGTTCTTTCTTATAGCTGCATGATACTGCACTTTCAATCCCATGATTTTTAGGATTATATGTTGAATGCATGCTTATTCACAGATGCTACATTATACACTTGTCTTTTCCTCAGGAAAAAGGCCAGGAGTCTGAATGGGCCTTGAGGAGTGGCCGAGAACGCACCATGTGCTGTGAGGTCATGGAGATCGTAACAAGGTGGGGACGCTGGAGAAGCCGCCCACGTCTCATCCTCTCAGAAACACACTTCTCTTCCTGGACACATGAAAGCATTCATTCATTCATTTTACAAAGCATATTGCTTGCTCTGTGAAGCACACAGGACTATGAAGGTATACTTAATGTAGCCCCAGCTGCCCCTAAGAATGTTACTGAGACAGACCAAAATCAAAATACTCATCATAACACCAGCCAACTAGACACAGACACAAGCAAAACCCTGATGCTGCCCCATGCCCAGGGAGCACTGGGATCATAGGGACTGGCATCCAGCCAAGACCAAGACTCAGGGAGGGGCGAGTCAAAAGCCAAGCTTGAGAGAGACCTTGGATAAAGGAGATAAACAGCAAGGCAGGGACGCGGACTGCTGGCCTTCTAGGAAAAGGAAATACCATTTCTGAAGACACAAATTTATGTAAATGCATGGCATATTTGGAGAATATAAATAATTTCTGTGAATAAAATACATCAAATTAGATAAATATAGCTAAATAGTATAAGCTCTCTCCTAAGGGCTATGAAGAGCCGTGAAAAGAACCTCACCGCCTCACATATAATATGGAAAACTCACTCACACGGCAGGTAGCCTAGGGAGAATCTGGGTGGGACGTTTCTGGAACATCAATGCACTTGTGTTAATTAATAGCCGCTGGGATGAAGAATGGGAGAAGTTCTGAAGGAACTTTGCGTATACAGGATTTGACCGAGGTCTGTAGGTCAAGGAAGTTGCAATCATGGAAAGCAATGTTTGAGGCTGGTAACACGAGTCCCAGTGTTTGGGGCCATTCAGGAAATGCTCACAAGGGAACAGGAAGCGGAAGAGCATCTTCTCTGTCCTCATGCTACCACATTCGATCCTTGGCTGGTGCTCACACAGACCTTCAGCCCGCAGTGTCTCATGGCATGGGCACCAGTAAGGGTGCTTGTGTCACCTGCTTTAATCTGGGCTTCCTGGAAGTAGATGCCTTATTAGGTGTTCAGTAAATGTTTGTTAAGAAAACAAATTGCTGAATTCCTTTCACTTGCCTTTTGTACATCTCACAGTAGAAAAGCGTGGACTTCCCAGTTTCCAATTAACTTTCATGAAAGTTATCACGCTTTTGTTTCCTAATTAAGAGTGTTTTGTGACATTACAATAGATATGACTTAATACAGCAGCAAAAGGACCACAGCTGCCTCTGAGAGCTCTCCAGTTCACGCCGAAGTGAATTTCCTTGTTCACCTGTTTTCTCAGCCAGATTACCTGACATGTCCTTCATCTCTCAAACGAGCAACACAATTAGGTAGAGGCAAGACCCCAATAAAAAACAGATGCTGCTGCTTCAGAAACAAGGCTTTGTTGGGAACATAATTTCAAGGTCTGAAGCATGAATAATTTCCCCAAAGCAAAAGAGTTGTTGGTCATGTTAGATTCCCAAGAATATACTTTTAAAACCCTGCTGACAAAATTGCTTAGTGTATTCAGCCCTGACAGGTCCTTAAGCAGAATGGCTTTGCTCCCCAGGGAAACACAGAAGGTGGAAATGCACAATTATTAGGATAGAGGTCACAGACAAAGCTCCTCTTATTGAAAAACAGTTGATGTTAATATACAAATTGCATGCACACATACATATGAAGTGTAGCTAATTTTCATTTTCCATTTCAAGAAGCATTTTTATTTTCTGACAAATCTGTTCTCATAGCAATCCTTCCTGGTTAATACAACAGCTTTATAACATCTTCTAAAGTATTAAAAGCAAACTCAGAAATGTTGTGCTTTTTACATGCAATTTTAACCTATTTTGTTCATCCTTTGGCTTAAAATATTAAGCTCAACAATGAGACAAAATCTTCATGGCTCAGGTATCCAATTTAGCAGTGACATTAATAGCGATTTACCCTGAAATTGTATGAAGACCACACAAGCACCTGATGAGAATGCCACTATCAACATGGTGGGGCGGGAGCCCCCCGCCATCCTCCACCTGGTGGGGTGGGAGCTTCCCGTCATCTGCCCACAGAAGCATCAAATTTTACAACTAAGCATCAAGTTTAACACAAGCACCCGATGAGAGTGCCACCATCAACATGGTGGGGCAGGAGCTTCCTGCCATCCTCACAGGTGAAGGTCTAGCACACTGACAGAACAAAAAAAATCCAAGAATGAGTGCTTTGAAGTGGACAAAAAGCACAGTTTCACCTTATCACTTCTCCTCCCGTGCAGCATAGCTCAGTGCCACCGGGAACCCCTCGGCCCATGATCTCCCTGATAGAGGAAAGTGAAAGCATAGTGAGTGAGCATCCAGCCCCCCAGCCTGGAGGATATTGCCCAAGAGGCCCACGTTTTCTTGCCCCACCTGGAACACTGAGGTTATCAGCACAGCTGTGTGTTGGGAGATGCTGGGAGCACAGAAGAGAGATAGGTGTTCTGCCAACACTCTGCAGACTCCCTGTGAAAGCCCGCTCATGAGTCACTTGGGACATCCACACGTGGATCCCCAAACCAGCCCATGGGACCCCCAAGTGCTACATACAACTCTCCTCCTGCTGCCCCTAAGCTGGCTCCTCAAGCATGCCCCTGCAGATGGCCAGTGCAAGCATAGAAAGCAGACACGGAGCTCAACTCCTCTGCAGAATTTGGAGAAGACACAAACTGGAGAAAACAAATGAGAGGCTTTTAGCACATGTCCTGGGTTTGCAGAATAGCAGGTATACAATCTTTAGAACTTCCTGCCAAGAAGGAACATGAGGGGTTAAGCAGGTACATCCACAGAAAAGATCTAAAATGGCCACAGAATCCAAAACAGGACTGATTGGTGAAGGTATGTCTTTTCTGAAGCAAGTTAGTAAATACTGGAGGAGGTGATCACTTCTTCAAATGTGCCAACAGCAATATCAGAATTCAAAAAACATGAAAAAATTCAAGAAAACAAGACACCACTAAAGGAGCATCATAATATTCTTACAACCAACCCTAGAGAAATGGAGATATACAAATTGCCAGAAAGATTCAAAATGATTGTGTTAAGCAGGCTTGGTGAGCTACAGCAGAACACGAACACTCAACAAAACTAAAAATAATACATAAACGAAATGAGAAGTTCAACACAGATATAAAAATCGTTTTTAAAACCAAATGAAAGTTATGGAGCTGAAGAGCAAATTAATGAAATTTAAAAAGGCAACAGGTGGCATCAATGTCCAACTTAAACAGAAGAAACTTGAAGACAAGACATTTGGAAATAGTCAATGGAAAAGAAAAGATATTGAGAAAGAGTGAAGAAATTCTACAAAATGTATGGGACACCATCAAGACAGCTATAATTCATAATACAGAAGTCCAAAAAAAAATAAAAGAGGAAAAGAGGGAGGCACCTTATTTAAAAAAATAATGGCTTCAGATTTACCAAATCTGTGAAAACATATGGACATTCAAGTATGTGAAGCTAAAATGTCTCCATAAGTTCAATCCAAAGAAGACTTCATGAATACACATTATAATAAAACTGTCAAAAATCAAAGACAGAGAGAGAATTTTGAAAGCATCAATAGAAAAAAAAAGCAAATCAGATAGAAGGGAACACCTACAAGACTACTAGGGGATTTTTCAGCAGAAACCTTGAGGGCCAGGACAGAGGAAGATGCTATATTTGAAATGATGAGAAAAAAAAAAAACCCTCAATCTGACAAGCAAAAAGACTTCACCTAGAAAGACAGTCTTTTAGAAATGAAGAAGAGATGAAGTCTTTCCCAGTCCAACGACAGATGAAAAAGTTCATCACCAATATAACTGCCTCCAAGAAAAGCTAACAGAGGTTCTTCAAGTTGAAACAAAAGGGTGTTAACTGACAGCATGAAAATATAACGTACAAGACTGACTGATAAAAACATGCAGTCAAATTCAGAATAGTTTAACAATATGACAATGATGTCTAAATAATGTATAAGCCTATTAAAAATGTTAAAAGACAAAAGTATTAAAATTGCTGTAGCTACAAGCATTTGTTTATGGATAGACACATAAAAATATATAAATTGTGACATCAAGAATGTAAAATGCTGGGGGGGGGCTAAAGTGAGAAAGTCTTGATTCAATCAAAGTTAAGTTGTTATCAATTTAAAATAGACTGATATAACTTGAAATGTTTTATTTAAGCCTCCCAACCATCACAAAGCAAACTATGGCACATACACAAAAGATAAAGAGAAATGAATCAAAGGGTACTACTTCAGAAAAGCGTCATATCATGAAGAAAGACAACAAGAGAGAAAGAAAGAAATAAAAGGTCTACAGAACAGCCGGAAAACAATTAACATGTGGGCAACGGCTAATCCTTCCCTGTCAGTAATTACCTTGAACATAAATGGGTCACATTTTCCAGTCAAAAGACACAGACTGGCTAAATTGATTAAAAATTAAAAAAACAAGATGAACTACATGCTGCCTACAAGAGACTCATTTCAGCTTTAAGAACATACATAAGCTGAAGGTGAAGGCAAGAAAAAATATATGCTATCAGAAACCACAAAATAGCAAGCGTGGCTATACTTGTAGCAGACAAAATAGTCTTTAAGTCAGAAACTACACCAACAGAGAAGGTCATTATATAATGATCATGGGATCAATTCATCAAGAGGATCTAACAATGATAACCATATATGCATCCAATATCAGAGCACCTAAATATAGAAAGCAAATATTAATATGCTTGAAAGAATAGACTGCAATATAATAACTATAAGGGATGCTGTTACCCCACTTTCAATAATGTATATACCATCCAGATAGAAAGCCAATAAGGAAACATTGGACTTGATCTACACTGTAGACTAAATGGACCCAACAGGCATATACAGAACATTCCATCTAATGGCAGCAGAATACTTTTTCCCCTTAAGACACTCAGAACACACTCGGGGGTACCTCATCTGTTAGGCCATAGAACAAGCCTTAACAATTTTGAAATTATATCAAACATCTTTTCCAGCAATGATGGTATGAAATTATACATTGATAACAGAAGGAAAATTCAAAAATTAAGTGAAAATTAACCCATTCCTGAACAGCCAATAGGTCAAATAAATAAAAACTGAAAATAACATGAGACAAATACAAGTGGAAATATGATGTACAAAAACTCATAAGATACAGCAAAATCTACTCTAATAAGTTTGTTGTGTTAAATGCCCTCATGAAAGAAAGACCTAAATAACCTAATGTTATACTTCAAGGAACTAAAAAAGGAACAAGTCCAAAGTTAGTAGAAATAACCTAATGTTATACTTCAAGGAACTAAAAAAGGAACAATTCCAAAGTTAGTAGAAAAAAGGAAACAGGACAAACAAAAATGTAAATGAAATACAGTCTAGAAGAACAATAGAAAACATCAACAAAACTAACAGTTGGGGTATTTTTTTAAGATAAGCAAATTAACAAACTTTTTGCTAGAGTAACAAAGAAAAAGTCAAATAAAAATGAGAGAGGAGACATTAAAACATACCTTACAAATGCAAAGGATCGGTACAGACTACAATGAACAATTATTACATTCTATCAAATGGGTAACCTAGAAGAAACAAACCAATTTTTAGACACATGCAACATACTAAGACTGAATTATGAGGAAATAGAAAATCTAAATGGATCAGTAATTAGGGAGATTGAATCAGTAATCTAAAATTGTCCACCAAAACCCAGGACCTGATGGCTTTGCTGGTGAATTCTACCAAGCATTTAAAGA
Organism: Sapajus apella; assembly: GCF_009761245.1. Lineage (NCBI taxonomy): Eukaryota > Metazoa > Chordata > Mammalia > Primates > Cebidae > Sapajus > Sapajus apella. The sequence continues at coordinate 24,687,326 of NW_022436971.1, forward strand.
ATTCACACCATCCTTCTCACACTTTCTCGAAAGCTTAAGAGTAGGAAAGACTTCCAAACTCACGTTATGAAGCCAGCATCACCCTAATACCAAAGCCAGATGAGGACACTACAAGAGAAGAAAATTACAAGTCTATATCCCTGAGGAATGTAGATACAAAAATACTATGCCTAATAGTTTTATTTCCATAAATAAATGGAAAGATACTCCATGTTCATAAACCAGAAAATAAATATTGTCATAAAAGCATCACTATCCAAAGTGATCTACATGTTAAATATAATCTGTGCCTAAATTTCAATGGCATTTTTCAGAAAAATTTTTAAAAATCTATTCTAAAATTTGCATGGAATCACAAAATACCCCAAATAGCTAAATCAATGTTGAAGAAGATGAACAAAGCTGGAAATGTCACACTTTCCGATTTCAAATTATATTGCAAAGCTATGGTTATCAAGACAATATGGTACTGGCACACAGACCAATGGAAATAGATGCATGAACCACTGAAACATAACAAAAGTCCAGAAATAAATTCAAACATTTACAGTCAACTAATCATTAGCAAAGAGACCAAGAATACACAATGGGCAAAGAAGAGTTTCATGAATAGATGGTGTTGGGAAAACTTAACTCTTAAAAAAACAAAATTAGATTCTTAACTTACACATACAAATCAGCTCAAAATTGATTAGAGATTTAAACATGAGACTTGAAACCACAAAACTCGTATAAAAATCACATGAGGAAAAGATCCATGACATTGGTCTTTGCAATGATTTTTGGATGTGACACTAAAAGCACAGGCAACAAAAGCAAAAATTAACAAATGGGATTGCATCAAACTGCAGACATTTCTGTGTAGGAGACAATCGGCAGAGTGAAGACAACCACAAAATAGAGAAAACATTTGCAAATCCTGTATCTTATAAGTAGTTAATGTCCAAATTATGTAGGGAACTCATACAAGTCAACAGCAAAAAGGAAGGAAGAGAGGGAGGGAAGGAGGGAGGGAGGGAGGGAAGAAAGGAAGAAAAGAAGGAAGGAAAAAAGAAAGGAAGGAAGGAAGGAAGGAAGGAAGGAAGGAAGAACATAATTTAAAAATACAAAGAATCTGAATAGACATTTTTCCAAAGAGGACATACAAATGACCTAAAGGTCTATGAGGAGCTCAGCACCACTAATTGTGAGAGATATGAGACTCAAAACCACATGAGATACTATCCCATCTGTTAATATGGCTAATATCCAAAAGTCAGATGTGTTGGTGAGGATTTGGCAAAAATGAAATCCTTGTATACTGGTGGTGGAAGTGTAAACTGGTACAGAAATTATAGAAAACAGTATGAAACAGTTTTTTAAAAAATTGAAAATAAACTGTCATCATAACCACCAATTGTTCTTCCACGTACTATCCAAAGAAAATAAAAGCACTAGCTGGAGATTTCTGCTCTCCCATGCTCACTGCAGCACCAATCACAATATCCAAGGTATGAAAATGACCTAAGTGTCCACTGATGGATGAATGGGTACAGGGATGTGATATGATGGAATAGTATTCAGCCTTAAAGAAAAAGGAATTTTGTCATTTGCAACAACACAAAAAAAACCTAGTGTACATTATGCTAAACTAGACACAGCAAGACAAATACTGTATGATCTTATTTGTCTGAGGAACCTAAAAACAGTCAAACTCACAGCAGCAGAATAGAAGAGTGGTTACCAGGGACCAGAGCAGGGAGTGGAAAAATGATGAGATGGTGGTCAAAAGGTGTGAAGTGCATTCATCAGAGGAGTAAATTCTGAAGACCTAATGTTTGTCATGGTGACTGTAGTTAATGATAGTGTATTATTTGTAGGTACTTATATTTGTACAATGTATACTTGAAATTTACTAAGATGGTAGATCATAAACATTTTCAACACACCCAAAAAGGTAACTATGTGATGGGATGTGATGGTTGTGTTAACTAAATTGATTATGGTAATTATCTCACAACGTTTAGTTATATCAAAAAATCACATTGTGTATATATAAATATATAGGGTTTTGTCAATTATACCTCAATAAATCTGGAAAGAGGTATTTGATAATAAATGTGAGACTCATATAACATGCTGAGGACTGTGTCCGTTGACTGTGTGGTTTCAAACATGAGAATCTACAAATCTTGTGCAGTAAGTTCCAATATCAGTCTCTATCAGAAACTGATTAAATATGTCCCAATTAGTTATGGGATTTTATAGAAATGTTGTGGGTGGGAGAGGCAAATCTATAGATCACCATCTCAAGCAAAACATAAAAATAAAACCCAAATTATTAAAAAGCCAAGATTAAAAATAAGGAATGAGCACAGTGGTTAAGCACAGTGCAGGATGGTGGTGTAGACAGTGGAGGATGGTGGTGTGAAGAGTGAGGATGGTGGTGTGGACGGTGAGGATGGTGGTGTGGATGGTGAGGATGGTGGTGTGGATGGTGAGGATGGTGGTGTGGATGGTGAGGAAGGTGGTGTGGACGGTGAGGATGGTGGTGTGGACGGTGAGGATGGTGGTGTGGACGGTGAGGATGGTGCTGTTTACGGTGAGGATGGTGCTGTGGATGGTGAGGATGGTGCTGTGGGTGGTCAGGATGGTGCTTTGGATGGTGAGGATGGTGGTGTGGACGGCGAGGATGATGCTGTGGATGGTGAGGATGGTGGTGTGGATGGTGAGGTGGGTGGTGTGGACGACGAGGATGGTGGTGTGGACGGTGAGGATGGTGGTGTGGATGGTGAGGATGGTGCTGTGGATGGTGAGGATGGTGCTGTGGGTGGTCAGGATGGTGCTTTGGATGGTGAGAATGGTGCTGTGGATGGTGAGGATGGTGCTTTGGATGGTGAGGATGGTGCTGTGGATGGTGAGGATGGTGCTGTGGACGGTGAGGATGGTGGTGTGTGGACGGTGAGGATGGTGCTGTGTGGACGGTGAGGATGGTGGTGTGGAGGGTGAGGATGGTGCTGTGGATGGTGAGGATGGTGGTGTGGACGGTGAGGTTGGTTGTGTGTTTGTTGAGAATGATCATATAGACAATAGTGGACTGTGTTGTGGATGGAGAGGGTTGTGGTGTAGATGGTTGGATGGTGGTTTACACAGCTGACAATGGTGGTCTGCATGGCAAGAATGCTGCACAGAGTGTGTGATATGTTGGAGACAGAATTTCGAGGCATTGCTGTTGGTGTTTTGTGTGAGGAAGGAGAACATAACAGAAATAACTTTATGATTCTGCTTGGAGTGATGGATTCATAGTGGATGAGTCACTGTTTCTGCAGGAGAGCAGTGCTTCTGTACCTCTGCACACTGGCATAGGGCATTCTTGTCTTAAAAGTCCTCTGCTCTGTAAACCCCAAGTCTTTCTTCAGGGCTGGTTTTGTTTGTTTGTTTGAGATGGAGTCTCGCTCTGTTGCCCAGGCTGGAGTGCAGTGGTGCAATCTCGGCTCACTGCAACGTCTGCCCCCGGGGTTCAAGTGATTCTTCTGCCTCAGTCTCCCAAGTAGTTGGGACGACAGGTGCACCTCACCATGCCTGGCTAGTTTTTGTACTTATAATAGAGATGGGGTTTTACCATGCTGGCCTGGTTGGTCTCGAGCTACTGACTTCATGATCCACCTGCCTTGGTTTCCCAAAGTGCTGGGATTGCAGGCGTGGGCCACTGTGCCAGCCTCTTCAGGTTTTTTTAGAGGAAGCCTCGTAGGCAGCTGGTGTGACCTCTGCTTATGCAGAATAAATGCACTGTTCCTCTGTGCTCCTCTGTCTCTGCGTACACAGCACCAGTCCATGTCACACATTTAACTTGTATCAGCTGATTTTTCCACAGACTTAGACAAAGAATTTTTTTAAGAAGAGAGTTTGTCCCTTTTTCTCTATTCCCAAATATCTCAATTTCCTGTATAAAATACCTTGACTGGCGAATGCGGTCAAGGTATTTTATACAGGAAATGCAAGCATTTCCCACGGCTTCATAAGTTGACATACTCACATGTTGATGGGTGAACCATTCCTTATATTTGGGAGCAGAGTTTATGCAAGAACCTTCAGATAATATTTCCTTTTGGCCTTACTGCTGTGTCTAGATTAGCTGCGATTCTCTAAAGACATTTGTTTATTTGATCATCTTTGACCATCCTCTTTGGCATCTTCATGGGTGTTTAGTTTGAAAAGTTACGGCGGCTTTGTTATATTACACATCAGTCCCCTCTTGCCTCGGCCATGAGTCTAAGCACAATCGAGTCATCCAGTAACCTGCCTCCTCCTACATCACACATTTTAAACTTGAGAGATTTAAAAATAAAGGTTTTCTTTAAGTCAGAGGGAAAAAAAAAGATTCCATTAAGTCAGCAAGAATTCTGTTTTAAAAAAACTTCTGATTTACAAAAATTTGAAAAGATTGAATTTCCAGTATCATCGAAAGATGGCTTCAGTAATTAGAAAACTATTTCCTTTGGAAGTGTTTAGTTTAACACATAATGTAATCGCTGCACACTACATGAACGACAACATAGGCAGCAACAAATTTTAAGATGCAGCTGTGTTTCATCCAAAGCTTTATAACCGTAAAAACATGGCACTTCATAAGCTTGTGTTTTGGATTTTTGGTATGTTTTGCAAAATCTGCATTTAACATTTTAGAAGCTTCACTTTTGCCCAGCAAATCCATTACTCATATGTATATTACATTTCCTCCTCACCCACATAGTCCTGTACCACGCCTGGAGCTGAGCGTGGATGGAAGAGACAGCCCCACATCCACACACCACACCTGCATGCCTCCTGCCGCTGTGAAACCTCTGAAGTGCGCCGTGAGGGAGGAAGTCCTGTCCAAGGATTGCTGTGGAGGACATGGCCAAATGCAAATAGGTCTTTCTGAGTGAGGGCTCATCAGACACATGGCTGTCTCATAGCAGGGCTAGTGCAGGTGAAGGGTGAGCTGTAGGGAGAGTCAATGTGGGCTGGGAGCTCCGGAGGAGGACCTGGCATCTGGAGCCACTGGGGCAGCGACTGGGCCCCAGCCAGAGCAGCTGAGAGGGTCGCCAGCCCTTTCTTGCTGCTCACAGGCTGAAATGGAGTTACGCTGCTGCTTCCCGCCCGTCATACAGCCGTGGTAAATTACACTAGCACCCTAAAACCAGAGGCAGCCAATCCAGAGTGAGCCTGTCGTGTTAGCCTTTACAGTAGGGTGACACTGTCTGGCATTCTGCTGGGACGCGGAGGCACAGGGACAGACGTGTATGTGAGGTCTGCACAAGGTCAGCCTGGTGTTGATCAGTAAAGGTTTCCCCAGCATGGTTTTTGGCCAGGACAACTCCAGACACTGTGTTGTCAGTATTTCTCAAAAGCACTAACATTTAATGTTATTGCTCTTCCTGTTTTGCAAAGCGGCATTATCACTATTGCGTCCAGCATGACTACTCAAGCAGTGGTTGAAGATTTAAAGGAGCTTCACCACCTGTGCCCAGCAGCAAAATAAAATTTGATCTTTTATAGCATCTTGCTTGATAAATAATAATAACAAGCTTCTCCTGAACTGTGGACCATGTTCCTTTAATTCAAGTTTTAGAAATGGATGACTATGTTAATTCTGCCCATGCCCCAGAGCATAGTATGTCTAGCTCACAGAATCAAGGGTAATTTCGGTTTTATAAATGCCATTGATGCCTTCCAACCACACCCCAGGAGCACACCTGCAGCTGGACAGCTGGGCCCATGAATGATTGCAGCAGGGAGGACTCATCCTGGGAGCCACAGGAAGGGGGTGTCAGGAAGGACTTATCATAGGGTTTGGCTTGTGCTTGGTAATTTGAGGGGTGGATTTTCTATGGATTGGATCTCCTCAGGAAGCAGGAATAATTTTACGACTTGGTCTCAAATAAATCTTCTTTAAGAAGAGGGAAGATGAGACTAGGCTGAGCTGGTAAAGATGCAGTTGCCCCTCACATTAGCTGGAAAGGGGGATTGGGGATTCTGTGGTTTGAACACTGTTCCTATTTTGTCTGTTCTCTGGGTGATTACCAGGTGGGTCTTGTTTTTGTCTTGATTCATGATTGGTTTGTCTGATGTTTATGATCTCTGAGTTGTCCAACAGGAGAGAACAAAGCATTTCCCCAAGGCACAGGCCAGTCCTGGCTGCCAGGGACTGTTTTTCATTCTCAAATTTCACAACTATGAACTTACAACCCTACAGTCAGATGGCCAGGAGAGGACAGGTGCTGTGTGCATGGCCAGATTGTCAGCATCTGCACAGAGACGGAGGATGGTTTGTTCTTCCTGCTGACCATCTGTGGCACTGCCTCCACCCAGCCCATCACACAGGCTGTGAGCTCCATGTGTCCTAAGTCCTGAAGGATGACTTCTAACTGGGGCTCCTTGGGCCTCATCACACACCAATGTCTGTTCTGAAATTACCACTAGAGTTGCAGACCCCAGGTACGGCATGCATTTGAGCTGTCTGTGTCTTTATTCTCTCGACAACCAGCCCAGGGACGATTCTAAGTCAGGTGCTCTGGGGCCAGACCAATCACTGGTGTGCTTTCAAGGATTCTCAGCTAATTCCAATGTATAGTCATGATCAAGGGCTGCTGCTTCAGGATATGACACAGAAGACGTCAGATCGAGGACCAGTTCTGCTGAACAACTAATCAACCGTTTCTCCTGGATATTGTGGTAAGACTCAAATTAACCCTAAATGTGCAATAACTTTCTCTCCTGCGTGGCCTCCAGGGGCCCCGACTTATGAATCCCTTTGATAACGTTGGAACGCTGGAACTAGAGGAAAGGGAGGGGCTGGCACATTCACTCAGCTACCACTCTGTCCTGACTTTCCGTTCAGCCTCAGCTTCCAAGTTTGCTTGTCTCACCAAGGGTCTGTGAAAAAATAGCCCCCCAAAATTAGCTAGGAAATCTGGAGAAGAGCCTGTATTTGAAAGCCTCATGATATGGTTTGGCTTTGTCCTCACCCAATTCTCATCTTGAACTGTAATCCCCAGTATCCCCATGTGTCTAGGAAAATGCCTGGTGGGAGGTGATTTGTTTATGGGGGCTACTTCCCCCATGCTGTTCTCATGCTAGTGAGTTCTCAGGAGATCTCATGGTTTCATAAGGGGCTCTTCCCTCTTCACTCCTCATTCTTCTCTCTCCTGCTGCCATCTGAGAAGGTCCAAGCTTATCCTTCACCTTCCTCCATGACTGTAAGTTTCCTAAGACCTCCCCAGCCATGTGGAACTGTAAGTCAATTAAACCCCTTTCCTTTATAAATTACCCACTCTGAGATATTTCTTTACATCAGGGTGAAAATGGACTAATAAGGTAAATTGGCACCAAGACTGGGGTGCTATTATAAAGATTCTTGGAAATGTAAAAGTGACTTTGGAACTG
>NW_022436971.1:24694742-24752695 GCF_009761245.1 Sapajus apella
GAGCAAATTAAATATCATAGCATTTTAGAATACAATCAAAGGCATATATTAAAATAGATTATCTGCATGGTAATAAACTATAAAATCACTACTTATGGGTACACGATTTTTCCACAAACATATGTAGGAAACAAAGGTGGCAAAAGAATGGGAGAAGTAAAGAAAAACAAAGAAAAAATAATTAGAAAAGAAATAGAAGGCGAGGAGGAGGAGAAAAGGAAAATCATCCCATGCCAAGCCCTGCACCAACTTATAAGTGGAGACAGAGGTGAAGACCCAGCCCTGAAATTAAGAAACTCACATTGGAGCCAAATGTCAGACTCTAGAACAGCTGACAGCTACACAGTGTGGTAAGGAAGGAAAAAGACTTTACACACATACACATTTAACTTTAATGATTTTAATTGTCCCCTTAGCAAAAGTTGTATAGTATGATAAATCAAATTCTAATAGATAATTACCTAAAATGAAAGGAAATTAAAATTGTATTTTTCATCTATTATTGGAAGAGATCACTTTCAAAAATGTGAAATAAGAATTTTACCATTTGATATCTTCAGAAACATATGAGGAGAGAAGAAATACACCAATTTAAAGAAAATAAATATAAATTTTTATGCATGCACCAGTTTTTTAAAGAACATCTTGGGAAAATGCAACTACTTTAAGAAAGATATTATTTTTTATAAAGCCCTAAATATTATTAACAAATACATAACTGTAAGAAATCATTACTTTGGTAACCCAAGTGATAAATAGAAACTAACATAAAAAGGAAAACTAGTTCAATAGCTAAAGATAATGTTACAAAGAAAAATCAAGTCAATGAATGTTATGCTCTTGATACATATAAAACAAAAACATAATAAAATAATAGGAAATATTTAACTAGAAAAAAGCTAAATGTGATTAGAAATCACTATTAAAAAGAAAAAGTAACAGTTCATATTAAGTCGGCTCTTATATGTCTATATGGTCTGTAAAAGAAGTTAGATAAAAATGACAAATGTTTTACTATTCTCATTTTTAAAACCCTATAAGTCTATTATATATTCATTACAACATTACAGACTTGCTGACCAGGTATAGTAAATAATCTATTATGGAATTGAAAATGTCTAGACACAGAAATCCATTTACCAATGCCTATTTTCCTTACTTTGGTTAATATCCATTTCTGTGAAATGCCCAACTAACAAATGTGTGACCAATGGATATCCAAGTAACCAGCTTTGGGTCTTCACCTGAGTTCATTAAATAAAATTCAATCTAAGTGACATAACAAAGATGGTAACATTTTTAAAGATTAGCACTACTGTCACTTAGCACACTGAATCCATCAACACATCAAAAGGACCGTATACCATAAAGGGACTAAATAACATTAGATTTCTCCCCAGAATGCAAGGGTAGTTCAATACAAAAAAAAAAAAAAAATCAATATAACCACATTGATAGAATAAAGAAACACACACACACACAAGCAACTCAACAGATGCAGAAATAGCATTTGACAAAGTTCAATGACATCTTATGATAAAAACACTCAACAAACTAGGAATAGAGAGGAACTTCTTTAACATGACAAAGGACAATTGAAAAGCCCACAACTAACCTCATACTTTATTGTGAAAGCTTTCACCCTAATGTCCAGAACAAGATAAATATGAACATTTCACACTTCTACTCAATATTGTTCTGGAAATCTTAAGAGCAATAGGTAAGAAAAAAATATAAGAGGATCACATTTAAACTGGAAAGGAAGAAGTAAAGCTATATTCTCGGATGACAGCATTCTATATATAGAAAATCCCATAGAATACACACACACACTACACACATGCCCACAAAACAAAATCTACTAGAGCTTCTAAACAAATCCAGCAAGGTTTCTGGTTCAATATCAAGATCAACATCCAAGAAACAGCTGTGCTTCTATACACCAGCTATGAATAATCTGAAAAGGAAAGTAAGAAAGCAATTTCACTTATGATAGTAACCAAAAGAGTAAAATACCTAGAAAGAAATTTAACCAAAGAAGTGAAAGGTTTGTACACTGAAACTATCAAACATTGCTGAAAGAAATTAAATATCTAAATAAATGGGAAGATGTCCCCTGCTTATGAACTGCACTTAATATTGTTAATATGAGAATGTTCCCCAAAGTGATCTACAGATTTAATGCAATTCCTACCAAAATTCCAATGGTCTTTTTTGCAGAAATGGAAAAGCTGATTCTCAAAATCATCTGGAACTGCAAAAAGTCCCAAATACCTAAAACGACCTTGAAAATGAAAAATAGAGTAGGAAGACTCACACTTCCCAATTTCAACACTTTCACCCTAAGGTCAAGAACAAGATAGAAAAACACTGCAGATGAGAATGTCATATGACGTAGTCACTGTGGAAAGTAATCAAAACAGTGTCATCTTGCCATAGGAAAAGACTTGGACCGATGGAATGGAATTAGAGAAATAAACCCAAATACCTATGGCCAAATTATTTTTCACAAGGGTACCAAGACCATTCAAAGGGGAAAAAAGTCTCTTCAATCCCTGTCTACCATACAGAAACATTAAACTCAAGATGAATCAGTGGCCTGTGAACTAAAACCATAAAACTCTTAGAAGAAAACACAGGTAAATCTTCTGATGTTGGATTTGCAATGAAGTCTTAGATTTGGCGTGAAAAGAACAGGTAAGAAAGAAAAACATAGATACATTCGACATCACAAAAACTAAAAACCTTTGAACATCAAAGAACATTGTCAAGAATATGAAAAGGCAATCCACAGAATGGGTGAAAACACTTGCAAAATTGTGTGTCTCATAACAGTTTCATATTTAGAGCAATTAAAGAACTCTTAAAACTTAACAAAAAGGCAAAAAAAATTTTAAATGAGCAAAGGACATTTCTTCAAAGACAACATACAAATACTCAACTAGCACATGAAAATATGTTCACTATCATTGGTCATTAAAGAAATGCAAACCAAAAACCACAATGAAATACCACTTCACACCTACTGGAATGTGTTTCACCAAGAAAATGGAGAATAAAAAATGTTGACAAGGATGTGGTGAAACAAACGCAAGAACACACAGATAAGAATGTCACATGATGCAATCGCTGCAGAAAACGCCCCAGCAAGTTCTCAAAAAGTTAAACATGAAACTGCTGTATAACCCAGAAGCTACTCTCCTAGGTATATATCCAAGAGAAGTGAAAACATGTGTACACACGGAAACTCGCACATAAATGTTGATAGCAGAATTATTCACAATACCCAAAAGGTGGAAACAGCCCAGATGCCCATCAACAGATGAATGGATGAACAAATTGTGGTACACATGCAATTAAATATTACTTTGTCATAAATATTATTTCACTATAACATGGATGAATCTTGAAAATATGCCGAGTAAGAGAAGTCATTTACAAAAGGTCACATGGTGAATTACTACATCTGTATGGTTTACCTGGAACAGGCAAATCCATAGGGATAGAGATTACCAGGGAGCAGAGACTCCCTCTCTTTCCCCTCCTCTCATTCTGGAATTCTGATTTATTGACATATTGGAACTCCAGGGCTAGTTGTCTAATTTCTGTATGTTTTACTCTCCTATTTTTCTTTGCTTTGTCTTTTATCTCTAGCTTCCAAAAGATTTCAACAATGTTTTCCAACTCCTTTATGGAGTTGTAACTTTTTTTCATATATGGTTTTAATTTCTACAAGTTCATCTTTATTCTCTGAATGTTTCTGTTCAATAATATCTTATTGTCATTACATGATTACTTAGGTACAAGGTGCTTTTCTAGGATAATGGAAACATTTTTAAAATACAAGGTGCCAGAAATTGCACAACATGGTGAATGCACTATCACTGAATTCCTCTTTAATATGATTGATTATATGTGAATTTTGCATTGATAAAAACACAAACATAAATAAATAGAAATGGAATATTTAAAAAAAAATCCTTTGAGACAAGCTTGTTTTCTAATAAATGCCATAGGTTGAAATGGCTACTTTGAAGAAGAAATGTACAAGAATTCTGTTCTTGCATAAAATAACCATTCTATGGGAAGTTATACAGAGCCACCAGGGACTAACCTCAGAACTTTAAAGAAGAGAGGGTGGGAAAGGAGTAGGGGGAATAGAGAACCAATTTATGACTCGTGAAGATGAGCTCCCTAAGTGTGCTTCTACCAGTGCTGTCCATACATTGAGACTTAGTCCAATGATGACTGTTTCCTCTCGATATGCTGCATGTAAACATACTATATATTCTACATTACTTAGACATATACTAAAGAGATAAATTTTAACAGAATAAAAGTGTAAAATTAGACAAGTATGAAATAAGCTGAAGAAAGGAATCAGGAAGAAAAATGAAATCAGAAAGTGGCACTAAATGAGCCCACATTTGATCCTAGGATAGAAGGTGTTTGTGAATTCGCCTGCTGGCTAGAATTTGTTGGTAACCCCAACATCAACATTCGCAGCACTTTCTCGGTCACTCGAGCCACTGAAGAGCAGTGAACATTCTGGGCCCCACATGCAGGTTCACATGCCTGCCTTCTTGCTTCCGTTGCCTTCTGTGACCCAACATCCTCCTGCAGCATATTTCCTGCCACATTTTTGCATTTTTACACTTGTTGTTGCTGATTTCTGTCAGCATGCTTCCCTGAGCCTGCTGCTGAGGTGCTGCCTAGCATCCCCAAGCACAAGAAGGCGAAGTCTGGAATAAAATCACCTTCACAGACACACACTCAAACAATGTTTTCAGGAGGGTTTATCCTTCATGCGTCTTCCTGTGTTTTTAGCTTTACTCTTTGTTTGTACCAATGCTATCCTTGCACAGAGGCAGCCCTTCTTCCTTCTTTACCAACACTTTGGACAGCAGCTCCCTCTTTCTGCATCACATGCTTGCAAGGACCCCTCTCTCTTGAGCTCCTACCCAGGCAGCCCAGGCCTCAGCTTGCTTCTGCCCCCATCCCCCATCTTCCTCAATGGCTGCATTGTAACTTGGGTTAGATCAATATTCAACCTTTACAGTTTTGTGGTTGCACAAATTCAGTTGACAGATACAATGTGGAATAAACCATGAGCCTGTTATTTAACAAAGACTTTGTTGTTTCAAGAGTTAATAATTGTTTTAATTTGGTTGTTCTCAACTAATACAATGCTAAATCTTCTCTCAAAGATTTCAGACACATGCAATTTTTCTCACTTCTTCCTGAAGAGAGAAACACCTAGACGCGCTATCCTCCACTGGGTGCAGAGACATCGTTCTCAGACCTCCCTGACCTCCTCAGGGGAAAGCTCTTTTCCCTTTCCTGAATCCCGGCTTCCTTCATCCTGGTCTCCTCTCCACGTTGGTGAGGTGCCTGATCCAGCGGCTTCCTCAGAAAGGGTGTAGAGGTGAATGTTGTCTGAAAATGTCTGATATTATCTGAGAATGTGTGTGGTCTGATTGAGAGTTGGGCTGGCCATAGACTTTGCAGGTGGAAACTTTTTCATGTCCACAGTGGGCTGGGCTAGCAGCTGCCTTGCAGACAGCTCACTGCTGGGTCCCTGCATCTATCTGTAGCCTCCACAGCTCACTGCTGAGCCCACGCATCCATCTGCAGCCTCCACAGCTCACTGCTGGGTCCCTGCGTCTATCTGCAGCCTCCACAGCTCACTGCCGGGCCCACGCGTCCATCTGCAGCCTCCACAGCTCACTGCCGGGCCCACGCGTCCATCTGCAGCCTCCACAGCTCACTGCCGGGTCCCTGCGTCCATCTGCAGCCTCCACAGCTCACTGCCGGGTCCCTGCATCCATCTGCAGCCTCCACAGCTCACTGCCGGGCCCACGCATCCATCTGCAACCTCCACAGCTCACTGCCGGGTCCCTGCGTCTAACTGTAGCCTCCACAGCTTTGTACACTAAATTAAGTTCCCCAGTGTTGTGTTTTAGATTGGGTCCTTGTTTATTTCAATCTGGAAAATCAAGTATTTTTCCTTTCATATTTTCTGTCTCTGCCTTTTAGCTCTAGCTTCCAAAAGATGTCTTCAATAGTACTTTTTAAGGCAAATTTTAACTTGTGATCACAGGTTTTTAATTTCTAAGGGTTCCCCTTTATCCTCAGAATATTTCTAAATAATAACATCTTGTTCTCATTTGATGGTTATGGTATCATCTCTAATCCTCCTCGGGATATTAATAATTTTGTATTTTAGTTTTCTTCTGCTTAAAAAAGTCTTCAAATGTTTGCATTTGTTCTTTATTTTTTATTTTGCTCTCTATCTTTCCAAGTGTGAATTTTTCTAATATGCCCATTCACTGTGGTTGCTCTGTTCCTAGTTTAAATGAAAGTATTAAACAGCCAATTGATGAGGAAATGCAGGCACCTGCATCCTAAGACACCATGTCTACCTCGCAGTGGGCCCCAGACACACTCAGCCCTTAGTAGGGGTAGCACAGACTTCAGTCACTCATGAGGACACCGAGTTCTATCAAGGGTCTTTCTCTTCAAGCATCTCCAGGACTAGATATGGGAAACACTCCCTCCCTGCTTCCTTCTTTAAGGTGACTGACTTCCTGAGGGGTGAGGGGATGTTATTAAACCTTGTCTAAACTCAGCTTTCTTACTCTGGGGCCAGTGGAGTGAAAGCTACCATCCACGATGCCAAGGCTCATCTGTCCCAGTATCATCTGTGATGCGGCTTGCAGCCTCTCTTGCTAAAACAGAAAGAATGCAAGTTCAATTTCCCTAAAGGGCGAGGGAGCCTGGGCGTGGTGGCTCCTGCTTGTAATGCCAGCTGCTGGGGAGGCTGAGGCCAGAGAGTCACTTGAACCTGGGAGGTGGAGGTTGCAGGGAGCCTAGAATGCACCGCAGCTTTCCATTCTGGGTGACAGATCAGGACTCTGTCTCAAAAAAAAAAAAAAAAAAAAGACTGGGTGTAGTCTGGGTGTAGTGTGGGGGTGGGGAACAGCTTAAGTGCAGGTTGGCACCCCTGGAAAGGGACTTGGCTGGCTGGTCCCTGTGCTCAGATCAGCCATGCAGCCCCCTGAAGCCCCCACACCAGCCCCCCAAGGTACATGGACAACTGTCCAAGCCCAGCCAGGCACCTGCAGGGAGATGCTGCCAACTGGAAGATTTGGCTGCTCCATTGATTTCAGAGAAAATGAAATTTTATATAAAGTTCATATGCACACAAAGAGTTTTAGAATAACCGTCAGGCGGAATATTCTGCAGAATTAATCTGTAGGTAGGGATCGGCCCAGCGACACTTGCACAGCCTGGCACAGAGGCTGTCAGTCAATGCACCTGCCCTTGGTTCAACGAGAGTGAATGGAGGCACCGCAGCCCCGGGGAGCAAAGCGTCGGCTTTCGGCAGAGCCAGCTGAGAGCTACAGATTGTGTCTCCACAGAATTATATTTCTAAACATGTTCCAGGTTATTTTTAACCTTTTCTACGCCTTTCTGGTTTTCACTGTTCAGAGGCTATTTTAAAGCTCTTCCCCCTTCATTAACTATGGGAATCCAGAGGACACTTAATTGCAAATTGTGAATGAAGGAGGAAGGGGCCACCACCACAAGGAGGGAGGCCTCTGGCTGACTCCAAGGAGAGAGGATGCACCTGAGTGAAAGGAACAGCACACCTAGGTCAGGGGAGGGTGCACCTGAGTGAAAGGAACAGCTGGGTCAGGGGAGGGCGCACCTGAGTCAAGGGAGGGACACACCTGGGACAGGGGAGGGGCACACGTGGGTCAGGGGAGGGCACACCTGGTAAGAGGAGGGAAACACCTGGGTCAGGGGAAGGGAACACGTGGGTCAGGGGAGGAAAAAACCTGGGTCAGGCGAGGACACACCTGGTGAGAGGAGGGGCACACCTGGGTCAGGGGAGGGACACGCCTGTGTCAGGGAAGGAGCACCTCTGGGTCAGAGGAGGGGCACACCTCGGTGAGGGGAGGGCACACCTGTACAAGGGAGGGGCATGCCTGTGTCAGGGGAGGGGCATCCCTGTGCAGGGGAGGGGCACACCTGGGTCAAAGAAGGAGGGACACATGTGGTCAGGGGAGGGGCACACCTGGTTCAGGATAGAGGCACACCTGGGTCAGAGGCAAGGCACACCTGAGATAGGAGAGGGCCAGGACTGTGGACAGCCACCTGGATCACCATCTATTCAGATCCCTCGCCAGCCCTCAGGGATCATACACATCCCTGGCCCCAGTGTATGGCTTGTGCTGTGACCCCCTTGGTATTCTGTTCCCATGCTGGTCGGAGCATGAGCCCCAGCTTATCTCTGCCTGTAGTGGTTCTTTCCATGTGACATGCAGTAGCAGCACCTTAGATTTTCAGTTTATCGTCTGTTGCTCCCCCTGCAAACCGGACTGCATTATTGCTGGTGGTTGCCCCATTGCACTCTCTCTTGATGCTGATTCTGGCCTCCTCTGGTGGGTGGTTTCAGTCTGCTCTCTGGAGCCTCTTCACTGGTAGATTTGGGGTAGGTGAGGGAACACTATTCATGCTTTCTCATATAATAAAAACTGAGTAGCATCTTGTTTTCCTAAACATTCTTTAGGAATCTTCTGTCCTGGATGCAACTCCTTTCCCCTTGAAATTCCTCAATGCTGTGCTCAGGCCACACCTTCGCCCTTCCAGTGCCTGGGTCTCCTCTGAAGGAATCTCACTCCTTCCAACTTCACCTTCACTCCTCTTGGATGTAGTGGTTCCACTGCTCCTTTGCAGAGCATCAGCTGAGGAGAGACGTTGTGGACTTAGATGTCACCATGGGAGTTTGGAAAGTGGGTGGAGGGGAAGGAGTACAGGGGAGAAGGGGGTACAAACCCTGTTCCCCCTACTCCTGTGGTGGGGAGCCAACCGGTTAATGCAAACTGGGATGGAACCCAGCAGCGTGGCAGAGTCTGAGAAAATGAGAATGAATATTAAACAAAGATGTGACAATTGGAAGAAAGTGAGATTTGACAGGTTCAGCTGAGGATTTATTTCACTTTAAAGTATAAGAACCTAACACAAAATTAGCATGTCTTAATTCCCTTCAAAAGTATGCATCAGATATTGTGGACTCCTATTTTGTGTGTGTGTATTTCTATATCTAAGTACAGAGTAGATGTTACTTATTTTTTGTGGTTTTACTTATTTTTTGAGATATATTTATTTTTTATTTTTACTTATTGTTGTTTTTCAGGGTTTTTCTTTTTAATTGAAGCAAACTGCATATGCAATCAAATGCCCATATCTGAAGGATACATGTTGGAGTTTGGTGAACACATGTATTCATGGATCTACCATGCCCATATCTGAAGATACATGTTGGAGTTTGGTGAATGCATGCATTCACGGGCCTACCATCCCAGTGTGTGAAGGGTACATGGTGTAGTTTGGTGAACACATGCACTTGTGGAATACCATGCCAGTATCTGAAGGGTACATTTTTGAGTTTGGTAACAATACATGCATTCATGGAACTACCTTGCTGGTATCTGAAGGGTACTGCTTTAGTCCATTTTCATACTGCTATGAAGAAATACCTGAAACTGGGTAATTTATAGAGAAAAGAGGTTTAATGGACTCCCCATTGCACATGGCTGTGGATACCTCACAATTACAGCAGAAGGTCAAGGAGGAACAAAGACACATCTTACATGGCAGCAGGCAAGAGAGTGTGTTCAGGGGAACTGCCCTTTATAAAACCAACAGATCTGGTGAGGCTAATTCACTATCAGGAGAATAGCATGGGGAAACCCACTCCCATGATTTGATCACCTCTCACTAGATATGGAAACTACAATTCAAGATGAGATTTAGGTAGGGACACAGCCAAACTATATCATTCTGCCCCTGTCCCCTCCCAAATCTCATGGCCTCACATTTCAAAATCAATCATGCCTTCTCAACAGTCCCCTAAAGTCTTAACTCATTTCAGCATTAACTCAAAATTCCACAGTCCAAAGTCTCATCTGAAACAAGGAAAGTCCCTTCCACGTATGAGCCTGTAAAATCAAAAGCAAGTTAGTTACTTTCTAGATGCAATGGCAGCAGAGGAATCGGATAAAAGCACCCCTTCCAAATGGGATAAATTGGCCAAAACAAATGGTCCACAAACCCCATGCAAGTCTGAAATCTAATAGGGCAGTCATTATACCTTAAAGTTCCAAAATGATCTCTTTTGACTGCATGTCTCACATCCAGTTCATGCTAATGAAAGAGGTGGGCTCCCACAGGCTTGGGCAGCTCTGCCCCTGTGGTTTTGAAGGGTATAGCCCACCATTCTGGGTGCTTTCACAGGCTGGTGCTGAGTGTCTGTGGCTCTTCCAGGTTCACAGTTCAAGCTGTCAGTGGATTTGTCATTCTGGAGTCTGAAGGATGGTAGCCCTCTTCTCTCAGCTTCACTAGGCATTGCCCCAGTGGGGACTCTGTCCTGGGGCTCCAACCCCATGTTTCCCTTATGCACTGACTTCGCAGAGGTTCTCCATGAGGGCTTTCCCCCTGTAGCACACTCCTGCCTGGACATTCAGGGATTTTCATACATCCTCTGAAATCTAGACCGAGGTTCCCAAACCTTAGTTCTTGTCTTCTGCACACCAACATGTGCAATCTGCCAAGGCTTGGGGCTTTCACCCTGTGAAGCCATGCGTCAAGCTGTACATTTGCCTTTTAGCCATGGCTGGAGCAGCTGGAATGCAGGGCACCAAGTCCCAAGGCTGCACACAACAGGGGTCCCTGGACCCAACCGTGGAAACCATTTTTCCCCTGTAGGCCTCCAGGCCTGTCATGAGAGGAGCTGCTGTAAAGGTGTCTGACATGTCCTGGAGATATTTTCCCCATTGTCTTGGTGATTAACACTTGGCTCCTCATTACTTATGCAAATTTTTGCTGCCAGCTCGAATTTCTCCCTAGACAATGGGGTTTTCTTTTTTTATTGCATCATCAGGCTGCAAATTTTTCAAATTTTTATACTCTGTTTCCTCTTGAACTCTTGGCTGCTTAGAAATTTCTTCCAGCAGATACTCTAAATCATCTCTCTCAAGTTCAAATTTCCACAGATCTCTATGGCAGGGACAAAATACTACCAGTCTCTTTGCTAAAGCATAGCAACAGTGAACTTTACTTCAGTTCCCAACAAATTGTCATCTCTATCTGAGACAGCCTGGACTGTATTGTTCATATCACTATCAGCATTTTTGTCAAAAGCATTCAGTAAGTCTCTAGGAAGTTCCAAACTTTTCCACATCTTCCTGTCTTCTGAGCCCTCCAAGTCTGGAGGAAGTTCCAAACTCTCCCACATTTTTCTATCTTCTTCTGAGCCTTTCCAAACTGTTCCAACCTCTGCCTGTTACCCAGTTCCAAAGTCACTTCCACATTTTTGGGTATCTTTACAGCAGCACTCCACTCTTGGTACCAATTTACTGTATTAGTCAATTTTCATACTGCCATGAAGAAATATCTGAGGTTAGGTAATTTGTAAAGAAAAAAGGTTTAATTGACTTACAGTTCAGCATGGCTGGCTACACCTCATAATTATGCCAGAAGGTAAAGGAAGAGCAAAAGCATGTCTTACACGGCAGCAGGCAAGAGAGCACGTGCAGGGGAACTGCCCTTTATAAAAGCATCAGATCTGGTGAGATTTATTCACTATCATGAGAGAAGCACAGGAAAAACTCACCCACCACGATTTAATTACCTCCAACCAGGTCCCTCCCACAACACATGAGAATTATAGGAGCTACAATTTAAGATGATATTTGGGTGGGGACACAGCCAAATTATATCCAGTAAATATTTGAGTTTGGTTAACATATGTGTTCAGGGAACTATCATGCCAGTTTCTGAAGATTACATTTTGGTCTTTGGCGAACGCATGAATTCATAGAACTACCATGCCTGTATCTGAAGGGTACATGTTGGGTTTGGTGAACACAAGGATTCATGGAACTCTCATGTAAGTATCTGAAAGGTACATGTTTCGGTTTTGTGAATGCATACATTCATGGAACTATTATGCCAGTATTTGAAGAGTACATGTTGGGGTTTGGTGAACATATGCATTCATGAAACTACCCTGCCTGTATCTGAAAGGTACATGTTGGTGTTGGTGAACATATTCATTTACAGAACTCTCATGCCAGCATCTAAAGGGTTTGGGTTTGGTGAACACATGCACTTATGGAACCATCATGCCCATATCTGAAGGGCACATGTTGAGGTTTGGTGAACACACGTATTCTGAGAACTATCATGACAGTATCTGAAAGGTACATGTTAGTACATATTAAACACATGCATTCATGGACATATCATGCCTGTATCTGAAGGATAAATATTTGGGTTTGGTGAATGCATGTACTCATGGATCTATCATGCCCATATAGAAGTGTACTTGCTGAGGTTTGGTGAACACATGCATTCCTGAAAGTATCATGCCCGTATTTGAAGAGTATATGTTAGTGTGTGGTGAACAAATGCATTCATGGAACTATCATGCCATAGTCTGAAAGGTACATCTTAGTGTGTGTTGAATGTGTGTATTAATGGACTTACCATGCCAGTATCTGAAGGATACATGTTAGTGTGTGGTGAATACATGCACTCATGAAAGTAACATGTCCATATGTGAAGGGTACATGTTGAGGTTTGGTGAGCACATGTATTCAGGGAAGTACTATGCCCAAATCTGAGGGGTATATGTTAGTGTGTAGTAAACACATGCATTCATAGAACTATTATACCAGTATCTGAAGGGTACATGTTAGTGTGTAGTAAATATATGCATTAATGGACCTATCATGCCAGTATCTGAAGGGTACATGTTAAGGTTTGGTGAATGCATGCATTCAAGAACTACCACACCAGTAGTATTAATTTTCCATGGCAGTTACAACAAACTACTCCAAATCTGATGCCTTAAATCAACACATATTTATGCTCACACAGTTCTGGAAGCTAAACAACCAATGGGTTCACTGGGACAAAATCAAGGTGGTGGCAGGGCCCTGCTTCTTGTGGAGGCTCTAGAGTCCATCTGTTTCCTTCCTTCCCTTCTCCAGCATCTGGAGGTCGCCCTCATTTATTGGCTTGGGTCCTTGAATTGCATCACCCTTTCTTTCTTGTGACCATTGTTTTCTCATCTTCTTCCTCATCTTTCTGCAAATCTCCCTCTGCCCCTCTTTCATAAAGATATATGTGATTACATTTAGAATTCACTGCGATAATCCAGCATGATCTACAAATTTCAAGCTCCTTAACTTATTCACATTTGCAAATTTCCTTATCCATGCAGCATTCTCAGGTTCCAGGGATTAGGATCTGGATGTCTTTGGAGGCCATTCTTCAGACGACCACAATAGTCAAGATGGGTAAACATCTCTGTTGTCCCAGAACATTCCATTCTGCTCCAACTGCTCAGGAAAAAGCCAGCAACTCCTGCAGGCATTGAAGTTCTGGTTCTTGTCAAGACAGTGCCTGTTCTTAAATTTCCTATCAAGGGAATCATGCAATACTCAGTCTTATGCCTTGGTTCTTTTTTTTTTTTCTCAGCATATTTTTCAGATTGTGTTGTTGTGTGCAATTCCTTTTTATTGCTCAGTAGTATTTTGCTGTATGATTGTATCATCTTTTTAAAAATCTGTTTTCCTGTTAGTGGGTACTTGGATTGGTTAAGGCCTTGGCAATTATGAGTAAAGCTACTATAAATATTCTTGTCCAAGTCTTTTTGTGGTCAGTTATTTTTACACATCTTGGGTGAATACCAGCGCAGTATAAGAGCCATAGAGCAGGTATATTTTTACCTTAATGAGAAACTGCCAAACAGTTTCCAAAGTGCTTGGTTTACGGCCCTTTCTGAGAACCTGTGAGAGTTCAAGGTGCTTTGCAACCACCTCAACAACCACAAGGTTGAATTTTTAATTCTAGCAAATCATATACATTATGCAAAGTGGTATCATCCAACATTAATTACATTACCCTCATATCAAATAGTTTTGATATTTTTATGTTTTTATTGAACACAAATATATTCTTCAGTGGAATATATATGTCATTGAATCATTTGTATTTATTTATTTTTATTTGTTGGAGCTCTTTATCTGTTCTTTATAGAAATGTTTTGCCTGATATACATATTATGAATATTTTCTCTAAGCCTGTTTTGCTTTTGTGTTGTCTTACTGATCTGTTTTAAGTAGAAGAATTTTTGACTTTGACAGTTTAATTTTCCCATTTGTTGCTTAGGTACATGCCTTATTTTTTTCTCTGTAAGAACTTTCTGCCTACTCCAAGGTTGCCAGAACATCCTCCTATGTTTTCCTTTAGGAGCTTTATAATGATAGCTTATATTTTGTGTTAATATATGAACCATAATTTATGTGTGTAGTGAGAAGTAGGGATACAGGTTGCTTTTTTTCACTCTTTTTTTTCAGTTATTCTAGCATCATTTAAAATATTCCTTTCTCCATTTAACTTCTCTAGAACTTTTGTCAGAATTCAATTTACCTTCTATGTGGGTGTCTATTCCATATTTCTGCTTGTTTCATTGATGGGATGGTCAATATGAGTACTAATATTATGCTGTCTTTATTGCTGGAGCTCTACAGTAAGTCGTGAAATTAAGTATGATGGGTCCTGCTGCTTTGTTATTCCTTATCAGTATTTGGGTTATTGCGAGTCCATATAAATTGCATTCCATATAAATTTTAGAATTAACTTGAAATTTTTGCAAAAGCATGCTCTTGAGATTTTTATTGGGGTTCCATTAAATCTAAAAATCTATTTGTGGATATTTGAATTCTTAACAAAATTGAGTGCCTAAATTAATGAAAATAGTGTTATCTCCATTTGCTTAGGTCTCCTTTAATTTCATTGTTTATGTTTTGCTCCTTTTTATCAAATATACTCCTAAATGCTTTTTTTAAAAAATTCTATTATAAATAACATTTAATCTCATTTTTCACAACTGATTCTAGCATGTAGAAATACAATCAATTTATATATTTATTTTGTATCTTATGGGCTTGCTAAATTCACTTACAAATTCTTATAGTTATTCTGTATATTCCTTAGAATTTTCTGCATAAACAATTGTGACATATGTGAGCAAAAACAGTTTTACTTCTTTCTTCCTAATCTATATACCTTTTTCTTGTGTGATTGCACTGGCTAAAAGCTCTGGTTCAATGTTGACTTGATAGTCAAAGAATATCTTTATCTTGTTCCTGACTGTAGGAGGAAATCCTTCAACATTTCACGATTAAGTGAGCTATAGGTTTTTCATAGATGCCCTTTACAGATTGAGGATGTTTCTTTTTATTCTTTGTTTATACTTGATGAAAGTTTTCTTTAATATTAACGCATATTTAATGTCATCAAATATTTTCTACATATATCAAAATGATCATATTAGTTTTCTTCTTTATTCTATCAACACACTGATTTATACTGATGGTTTTTCAAGTGTTAAATCAACCTTGTATTCCTGGGTTATGTCCCACTTGATAATGATCTTTTATCCTTTTAGTTGCCAATATTTTGTTAAAAGCCCTTTGAGATTATGTTCATGAAGAATAATGCCTTTGTTCAGGTTTGGTATCAAGGCTGTGTGGGCTCACAGAATGTACTGCAAAGTATCCTCCACTGTCCTCTACTTTCTGTCAGAGTCGTTTGAGTTTCTACTTCTTCCATCATTATTCTAGATAGCGCCATCTAGACTCAAAGCATCGTTGTGGCAAGCCTGTTTTTAAAGCTTCAATATCCTTTAATACAAAAGTTAAAAAATTTTACTAGATATATGGTCATTCAAATTTGTAACTTACTTTTGTGTTATTTTTATTAAGCTGTATGTCAAATAATTTCTCCATTTTCTCCAAGTTATCAAATTAACTGGAATAACTTTGTTCATAATGTTCTCTCATAATATTTCTAAATTTTGTAGAAATTTCAGTGAAATCTTTCTGATGGTGGTAATTTTGTGTTTTCCTGTTTTTCTTCATTGGTATTTCTACAGGCTTGTGGTTTTTTGTTTTTTTTTTCTGTTCACAGAACCAACTTACAATATTTATAATTGTCTTTATTGTTGACCTGTTTCTATTTTACTTATTTCAGCTCTTTATTATTTACCTTATTCTTTTTATTTGGGTTTAATTTTATTTTCTTTTTTCTAGTTCCTTAGGTGGAAATATAGAATATGTTTATTGTTCTTTTCTAATAGCATTAAAAGCTCTGGATTTTCTTATAAACACTGATAGTGCTATGTTTATTTTCATAGAGTTCAAATATTTGTGAAAATAGTTTAGTGCTTTCATCCTTTTCTCATGAGTTATTTAAATATGTGTTGATTTAATTTCCAAGACTTTGGATGTTTTCTAGATTTTTGGGGCAGCTCCAGCAATTTCTAAAAAAGGATGTTAAAAATCTTCACTATAATTTTGTATTTGTCTTTTTCTTTCATTCATTCTATCATGCTTCTTTTATTTGGTTTGAGGCACTATATTTAGATACCTTATGTTACTAATGATTATTTGGTCTTCCTAAAAACTTGAAACTTTTATTACTGTTAAATATTCATTTTTATTACTCATAATAATCCCTGCATTTCAGTCTACATTGTCTAGTACTAATGCAGCCAATTTAACTTTCTTATATTGATTGCCTGGTATACTTTTTCCCATCCTTTTACTTTCAACTTATGTTTTTAAAGTCTCTTGTAGGCAGCATGTAATTAAGTCTTACATTTTTATTCAGTCTGACAATCTCTGCACTTTAATTGTAATATTTGGCCCATTTACAATTAAGATAATTACTGATATGGTTGGATTTCCAACTTGGAATCTTAAGACTGGCATGTGAATGAGGCTAAGCTATCCTGATAAATGAATAAACAGATTCTGAACAAATAAAAAACCTCAGCTATTAATCAGCTAACCCCTGGCCAACATCCTGCTAACCACCAGACTCTTAAGTGAGGCCATTCTACATCATATATTAGCAAGCCCCTGGCCACCAACAGACCTGCCAACTATCCACTGAATGAGAGAGCCCACCAGATGTTAGCTGAATTACCACCCATATAACCTACATAATTGTGAGCTAAGTAAAATGACTATTATTTTAACTACTAAGTTTTGAAGTCATTTGTTACCTGACCAAAATTAACTGATACACTGTCTCACTGAATACTGTTTAATTAATTGACTAATTATACTTTCCTCTGATTATCCCACCTCCAGTTTAGTCCAAATATTTTTTGCCTGATAAATTTCTCACATTACATATCTATCAAAAAATCTGTTAAGTCCAATTTTTGATTAAAAAAATAAACTTTTACTAAATTTCGCTTAGTGGGTAATTTTGTTTGAGATTGTTTGATGTCTAAGACTTCTTCCCATCTTTGAGAGATGACATGTTTTCTCAGATAATCCCACATCACCTACCTAAGCTTTCATTCTAATAATTAGGAGCCCTATTTTCTTTTACTACATTTAGCCATCCTTTACCTTTCTCCTTCTTTCAAAAGCAGATCTTCAATATTTCATCAATTATAGCACTCTACCTAGGCAACTAGAATTCTCACTCATGTCTACTATTGAATCAATACTTAGATATGGATCATAGTGTTGCTGAGAAAAATTAATGGTCCTGAAAATCAAAATACATGGGAATATTTGTATATTTATATATGGTCACCCCAAAAACATTCCAGGGAAAGAATGAGATCCTTTAAAAAGTGCTGCTTGTCATCAACCCACAAATATGTCTAAACGTAATACATTTGTGGATATAGGTCATGGGCACATTGTCATCAATATATGTCACTGATGAGAAAAACTATCTCTCAAGCTTACTTCCAGCCTACAGATAAATCAGGATGTAAACTGAGAACTCTGCCACGACCAGTGCAGAAGTCACTCAACTGCAGTCACATGCTATCAATACTGTTAAGAGTCCCATGTTCTTGCTGATTATGGAATAAAACAAGATTTTGCACAAAAATATATTAAATATATATATGTATATATATGTGTATATATTTCCATGTTAGTAACATATTTGGAGCCCCAGAATAATTTTTTTACTATAAAATTTACGGTGTCTGAGAAACCACTCTGAAGATTAGAATATGAGGTATTGCTGTTGGCTAAACTATATTTGTTTTAATGTCCTCACATTCTCAAAGCACAATGTTTTATTTATGGGACCTCTATATAAAACTTGGAAAATTAAACAAAAACAAACAGATATGGTTTGCTTTGGAGTCGTGAGAGTTCAAAAATTACCAGCTCGATAATGTTTTCATGGGACCTTTATGACTCTCATCTTTTAAAACTGTATTGCAGTAGACATGGCAAAGATACTTAACACATGCCACAAATCCCACACCATCACTCCAATTTGAGCCACAAAATGTTTCTCTTGGACCTGACATAGCTAGAAAGAGTTCCAGGTTTAGCAGGAGGCAGCCCAAGAGTGGGGAAAATAAGAAACCATGAAACTTGGTACATCTGGAAACACTGAATTGTGTGTTGCAAGACAGGGGTGGAGAAGTCGTCAGAGGCCTATGACTAACCTTTGCTAGCCAATGTGGCTCTGTGAAGAACTATCTCTTCATCCATCTTCTTCTCATGATAGCTGGTGGGCATAACTATGGAACTTTAGAACTTAAGCTAAGTTCAGCAAGCAGAGAATAATTTTATGTTTACCTTCACAGATTCTAAAACACCCAACAGTTGTTTTAGACTTCTAATTATTTATATAACCCTGTAAAGTCTAGAGACATGCATACAAGGACTGAAGGTACTGACAATCTCCCCTAGCTACATAGGCTCCATTTAAGCCATTTTTAGAATCTTGTTCTAGGTACCAAATGCCAATCTGCAAGTTGCTTAGAGAGCCTGGGAACCTATGCTTAGCCAAAAAGTCCACAGAAGAACACAAAAGCTCAATTTGAAGAAAAGATGTTTCCTGGCAGCATGCTCTCTCTGAGCTCGGCAGTCGCTCTTCTCAGACGCTCATGTCCACTCATCTGGCCATGTAGCTTACTCTCCTCGGCACATCCATCTCTTCCTCTATTTTCTCCCAAAATGTAGAGAATGACAAAAGACATAAAAAACAAATGAGGTCCCTGGGAAATGAAGAGGACAGAAATAAAACACTTTATCCTTTACACAGATGTCTACAAATTTCTGAAATAAGTTGACTTTTTCACACCAGCACTATCAAGATTTTGTATTAACAGCACATGGATGGGAGGAGGAAGCCAGGAGCAGGGGAGATTTTAAAAAATTGCAGACAGGAGGCAGAATTAACTTGCAACTGCCACTTGATGGACAGAGCAGCACATGGAGACCCACATTGTGAACTTTTGCTCCAAGAACCACAGCAGAAACATACCAGGAAAGCCTAGGGAATTCACAGACCCTTTGAAGGAGGTGGATTGCTGCTGCAGGCTCCATGGAACAGCTGAGGAACTGTGAGTCTGCTTGCTTTCTCAGTGTAGTCTGGGGCAAGTTCTCAGCCCTGCTAACTGGATGCCTGGAAATCAACTCAGTGCATTTGGTGGGGTGCACAGTAGTAGTGAAACTGGACTTTCAGGCTGTGGGCTGCCTAAAACCTAGGTGAGGCTTGGCTTCTGGTATTCGCCCACCTCCCTGGCAGCCTGTGTGATGCAACAGAGATGGCCACAATCCCCCAGGGAACATAACTCCATTGGCCTAGGAACCACAACCCCTTCCCTCACAGAAGCCACAGCAAACCCTACCCAAGGAGAGTCTGAGCTCAGACATGCCTAACCCTGCCCCCACACGATGGTCTTTCTCTACCTGCCCTGGTAGACGAAGAAAAAGGACATAATCTCCTGGGTGCTCTATGGCTCCACCCACCACCTGATCCTCCCTATACTACCACAGCTGATATGCTCTTGAAAACACTACCCCCTGGCTAGAAGCCAACCAACACAAAACCAGCACGCTTAACAAAAATACAACCAAGGACCAAGGACCCCTCACAGAGTCCACTTTAGTCCTCTGCTACCTCCACTGGAGCAGGTGCTGGTATCCATGGCTGGGAGACCTGAAAATGGATCACATTAAAGGACTCTTTGCAATTACTCCCCAGTACCAGCCCAGAGCCCATTAGCTCTACTGAGTGATTAGACCCAAAAGATAAATAACAATCACTGCAGTTCAGCTCTCAGGAAGCCCCATCCACAGGCAAAAGAGGAGAGCACCACCTCCAGAGAGCACCTTGTGGGACAAAAGAATCTGCAGAGTAGCTCCTGAATCCCAGATCTTCCCTCTGACATAGTCTACCCAAATGAGAAGGAACCAGAAAAGCAATTCTGGTAATATGACAAAACAAGGTTCTTTAACATCTCTAAAAGATCACATCAGCTTGCCAGCAATGGATCAAAACCAAGATGCAACCTCTGAATTGCCAAAAAAAAAAAAAAAAAAAAAAAAAAGAATTCAGAAGGTTGACTATTAAGCCAATCAAGGAGGCATCAGTGGAAGGTGAAATCCAACTTAAAGAAATAAAAAATAAATAAATACAAGATATGAATGAAAAAGTATCCAGTGAAATAGATAGCATAAATAAAAAACAATCAGTCACAACTTCTGGAAATGAAGGACACAGAGAATTGCAAAATGCACTGGAAAGTCTCAGTAATAGAACTAAACAAGTAGAAGAAAGAACTTCAGAGCTTGAAGACAAGGCATTTGAATTAACCCAATCCCAACAAAGACAAAGACAAATTTTTTTAAAAATAAACAAAGTCACCAAGAGGTTTGGGATTATATTAAGTGACCAAACCTAAGAATAATTTGTCTTCCTGAGGAAGAAGAGAAATCTAAAAGTTTGAAAAACATATTTGAGGGAATAATCAAGGAAAACTCCCCCAGCCTTGCTAGAGATATAGACATCCAAATTTAAGAAGCTCAAAGAACAACTGGAAATTATCATTGCAGAAAGATCATTGTCTAAGAACATAGTCATCAGGTTATCTAGGGTCAAGATGAAAGAAAAAATCTTAAGGGCTGTGAGGCAAAAGCATCAGCAAAAGCATCAAAAACCTATGAAAGAAAACCTATCAGAATAACAGCAGATTTATCAGCAGAAACCCTACAAACTGTTATAGAAGGGATTGGGGCCCTATCTTTAGTCTCCTTAAACAAAACAATTATCAGTCAAGAATTTTGTATCCAGCAAAATTAAGCCTCATAAATGGATAAATGAAGGAAAGATAAAGTCTTTTTCAGACAAACAAATGCTGAGAGAATTCACCACTACAACACCAGAACTATAAGAACCGATGAAAGAGCTCTAAATAATGAACCAAATCCTTGAAATACACCAAAATAGAATCTCCTTAAAGCATAAATTTCACAGAACCTGCAAAATAACAACACAATGAAAAAAAAACAGGTATTCAGGCAACAAATAGCACAATGAATAGAATAGTGCCTCACATCTTAATATAACATTAAATGTAAGTGGGCCTAAATGCTCCATTTAAAAGATACAGAATGGCAGAATGAATATGAATTCACCAACCAAGCCTCTGCTGTCTTCAAGAGACTCACCTGACACATAAGGCTCACATGAACTTAAGGTAAAGAGGTAGAAAAAGATATTCCATGCAAATAGACACCAAAAGCAAGCAGAAGCAGCTATTCTTACATCAGACAAAACAAACATTAAAGCAACAGCAGTTAAAAGACAAAGAAGTACATTATATAATGATAAAATGACTAGTCCCACAGAAAACAAATCATAATCTTAAATATATATGCACCTAACACTGGAGCTCCCAAATTCATAAAACAATTACTACTATCCCTAAGAGATGAGATAGACAAAACCACAATAACAGTGAGGACTTCAATGCTCCACTGACAGCACTAGACAGGTCATCTAGACAGAAAGTCAAAAAAAAAAAAAAAAACAATGGACTTAAACGATATCCTAGAGAAAATAGACTTAACAAATATTTACAGAATATTCTACCTAACAACTGAAGAATATACATTCTATTCATCAGCACATGGAATATTTTACAAGATAGACCATATGAAAAGTTACAAAACAAGTCTGAACTAATTTAAGAACATCAAAATTATAGCAAGTACTTTCTTAGACCACAGTGGAATAAAATTGAAAATCAACTCCAAAAGGAACCCTCAAAACTATGCATATGTATGGAAATTAAATAACATGCTCTCAAATGATCATTGGGTCAACAGTGAAATCAAGAGGGAAATTAAAATATTATTTGAACTGAATGATAATAGTGACACAACCGCAGTGCTAAGAGGAAAGCTCATAGCAGTAAATGCCTACATCAAAAAATCTGAAAGAGCACAAATAGACAATCGAAGGGCATGCCTCAAAGAGCTAGAGAAACAAAAACAAACCAAACCCAAACCAGCAGAAGAAAAGAAAGAACCAAGATCAGAGCAGAACTAAATGAAATTGAAACAAACAAACAAACAAAAAAATACAAAAGACAAATGAAACAAAAAGCTGGTTCTTTGAAAAGATGAATACAATTGATAGACCATTAGTGAGATTAACCAAGAAAAGAAGAGAGAAGATCCAAACAAGTTCAATTAGTAATGAAATGGGAGATATTACAACTGATACCACAGAAATACAAAAGATCATTTAAGGGTACTATGAACACCTTTACATGCATAAACTAGAAAACCTAGAGGAGATAGATAAATTCCTGGAAATATATAACCCTCCTAGATTTAATCAGGAAGAAATAGTAACTCTGAACAGACCAATAATAAGCAGCAAAATTGAAATGGTAATTAAAAATTTACCAATAAAAAAAGTCCAGGACCAGATGGACTCACAGCTGAATTATATCAGACATTCAAAGAATTGGTATCAATCCTACTGACATTATTCCAAAGATAAAGAAAGAGAGAATCTTCCCTAAATCATTTTATGAAGCCAAAACCAGGAAAGGACATAGAAAAAAAAGAAAACTACAGATCAATATCCCTGATGAATACAAATGCAAAACTCCTCAACAAAATACTGGCTAACTGAATCCAACAGCATATCAAAAAGAGAGTTTACTATGATCAAGAGGGTTTCATACCACGGATGCAGGGGTGGTTTAACATCCACAAGTCAACAGATGTGATACACCACATAAACAGAATTAAAAGCAAAAATCACAGGATCATCTCAATAGACAAGGAAAAAGGATTTGACAAAATCCAGCATTCCTTTAAGATTAAAACCTTCAGCAAAATCAGCATAGAAGCTACATACCTTAAGAGGATAAAATACATCTATGGCAAACCCACAGCCAACATTGTACAGGATGGGGAAAAGTTCAAAGTATTTCCCCTGAGAACAAGACAACGATGCCTACTTTTACCACTTCTATTCAACATAGTATGGGAAGTCCTAGCCAGAGCAAGCAGACAAAAGAAAAAAATAGAAGGATCCAAATCAGTAAAGAGGATGTTACACTGCTGCTGTTTGCTGATGACATGATCATATATCTAGAAAACACTACAGACTCATCCAGAAAGTTCCTAGAACTGGTAAATGAATTCAGCAAAGTTTCAGGATATAAAAATAATATACACAAATCAGTAACCCTGATATACACGAACAGTGACCAAGCTGAGAATCAAATCAAGAACTTAATCCCTTTCACAATAGCTGCAAAAATAAAATAAAATACTTAGGAATATACTTAACCAAAAAGGTAAAAGACCTCTAGAAGGAAAACTGCAAAACACTGCTGAGGCCAGGTGCGGTGGCTCATGCCTGTATACCCAGCACTTTGGGGGGCTGAGGCAGGTGGATCATGAGTTCAAAAGATTGAGACCAGCCTGATCAACATGGTGAAACCCTGTCTCTACCAATAATGCAAAAAATAGCTGAATACAGGTGCTGTGCACCTGTAGTCCCAGCTACTTGAAAGGCTGAGGTAGGAGAATCTCTTGAACCCAGGAGACAAAGGTTGCAGTGGGCTGAGATCACGACACTGCACTCCAGCCTGGTGACGGAGCAAGGTTCC
This sequence comes from Sapajus apella, assembly GCF_009761245.1. Lineage (NCBI taxonomy): Eukaryota > Metazoa > Chordata > Mammalia > Primates > Cebidae > Sapajus > Sapajus apella. Next base: position 24,718,792 of record NW_022436971.1, read on the forward strand.
ATCAAAAAAAAAAAAAAAAAACACATAGAATCATAGATGACACAAACGAATGGAAACACATCCCATGCTCATAGATAGGTAGAATCAATAGTGTGAAAATGACCATACTGTCAAAAGCGATCTAGAAATTAAACACAATCTCCATCAAAATATCATTATCATTCTTCACAGAACTAAAAAAAAAATCCTAAAATGTATGTCAAGCCCAAAAAAGTCCTCATAGCTAAGCAAGAAAATAAATAAATAAATCTGGAGGCATCACATTACCTGACTGCAAACTATACTATAAGGCCATAGTCACTAAAACAGCATTGTACTTGTGTAAAAAGCAGACATACAGACCAATGGATCAGAACAGAGAACCCAAAAATGAAGCCAAATATTTATAGTCAACTAATCTTCCACAAAACAAACAAAAACAGAAAGCGGGGAAAGGATATCCTGTTCAACAAATGACGTTGAAATAATTAGCAAGTCACGTGTAGGAGAATGAAACCGATCCTCATCTCTCACCTTTTATAAAAATCAATGAAAAATGAATCCAGACTTTAATCTAAGACCTGAAACTATAAAATTTCTAGAAGATAACATTGAGGAAAAAACCCTCTAGACATTGGCTTATGCAAAGACTCTATGACCAGGAATCCAAAAACAAAAGCAACAAAAACAAAAGTAAATAGAACTTAATGAAACTGCACAGTCAAAGAAATAATAAGCAGAATAAACAGCCAATCCACAGGTGAGAGAAAATCTTTGCAAACTATGCATCCAACAAAGGACTAATATTCAGAATCTACAATAAACTCAAACAAATCAGCAGGAAAAAAATCCCATCGAAAAGTGGGCTAGTGAAATGAATAGATAATTCTCAAAAGAAGATATACAAATAGCCAACAAATATATGAAAAAATGCTCAACATCACTAGTAATCAGGGAAATGAAAATCAAAACCACAATGCAATACCATCTTCTGCAAGAATGGCCATAAAAAAAAAAATAGATGTTGGCATGGATGTGGTAAAAAGGGAACACTTTTATACTGTTGGCGAAAATATAAACTAGTACAACTAGTACAGCCACCAAGGAAAACAGGGTGAAAATTCTGTAAAGACTAAAATTCCTTTAAAAACTACAATTGGATGCAGCAATTCACTTCTGGGTATCTACCCAGAGGAAAAGAAGTCATTATACGAAAAAGATACTTGCACATGATGTTTACAACAGCACAACTTGCAATTGCAAAAATATGGAACCAGCCCAAATGCCCTCAGTCAATGAGTGGATAAAGAAAATGTTGTATATATGTATGTATATTATGGAATACTACTCAGTCATAAAAAGGAATGAAATAATGGCATTTGCAGCAATCTGGATGGAGTTGCAGACCATTATTTTAAGTGAAGTAACTCAGAAATGGAAAACAAAATATTGTTAGTTTTCACTCGTAAGTGGGAGCTACGCTCTGAGGATGCAAAGGCATAAGAATGACACAATGGCCTTTGGGGCCACAGGCGAAAGCGTGGGAGTTGGGGGAGAGATAAGACACTGTGGATTTTGGTGTACCCATCACCCAAGTAGGGTACTGGGTACACTGCTTGGGTGATGGGTACACGAAAATCTCAGAAATCACCACTAAAGAACTTATGCATGTAACCAAACACCCCCTATTCCCCAAAAACCTACTGAAATAAAAAAATAGAATCTAAGCACACACATACACACACAAATAAATAAACAAATACTTTTTTCAAATTGAAAAACAAAAAGGAAGAAATAGCACACTGCATTGGTATGAGCACTGCACCAGAGCAGAATCACATTGGACCCTCAGTCTGCCTGCCACACCCTGCTCAAAAAAAAAAAAAAAAAAAGACTCCAAAAAAGAATAGAGCTCTCTAAGGTTTCCTTATTGAGCTAAAGATTTCCATTCTCAATCCTGCTGTGTCCAGCCTGCTTCAGGGCTCAGAAGGCTGCCTGGGAGGAGCTGACCCCTCTCAGTCCTTGGGCCCCTTTGTAACTGAAGGAGTAGTGAGACACCATCATTGTCACTGAGACGCTCATCCAGGAAGCTGACTCACAGGTTTTCTTCTGCAAAGCACCGAGGACAGTTTGTTGAAGAGAACCTGAGAATTCTGGTTGAAATTCATGTGAATCGAATTCTGAAGAAACCTAGTGCCATAAATGAAAAAACAAACAAAAAGACCCACGAGTGTCTGGCATTGAAATATCAGAGGCACAGGGCATCTAGGGACCCTGAAGAACCGCTGCTGAGTGGAGTACTCCTGGGAGTCTGGTGACCTGGGTGGTGACAGGCCAGGTGTGGGTGGCGAGTTTGCACTGCCCAGGTGTGACTTAGCAAAGGTAAGGGAACATGAGCATGTCCGCGTGGCCCACATGGTCTCACCGCGGGAAGACAGTCTTCCCATAGACGGTCATCCCTTTAAAGTAGGCTTGCCACTCCATCTGGAGATGCTCATCCTTCTTGCCAATTTCCCAAAGTAGCAACATGCTTTCTCTATCTGTTTGCTTCATGTGATCCCAAAACCAAAGTATCATGAGTGCAGCACCCTTCCTCCTGTGTGCTCTCCGCCACGCGCAGTCCTGGTGAGCCTGTCCATGTCCTGCACCACGGTATTTATAACAGCTGACCCTCAAGCTGGGCCCCCTTTCCCACGCACCCTCCTTGTCACATAGCTCCTCTTGTTTCTCCTGCCTCCCAGTTGCTTCCTGGAGGTGCAGCAAGTGAAGGTGGGCGTGATGACTGAGGCAGGTTTTAGACTCATCTTTTCAGATCCAAAGCAAATGTGTTTTAATGTCTAAACATTAGTATTATTTTAGATGCTTAATATACTTTCAAATTTCTTTTATGGCAGGGCTACACTAGCCTGAAAGAGAAACACCACACTACCAGTTGCACTGGAAAAGAGGATAAATTACTACCAATTGTTCCCTTAGGCCAGATACCAGGTTAAACATTTTTCATTTAGGAGCTAACTTCATGCACACAATTATGCTACGTGATAGGGACTCCTGCTCCTGTTTTGCAGATGAGGAGTCTGGAACACAAAACTTGCCTAGGCTCACATAGACTGAATACCCCTCCCCGCTCCAGGATTCTGACTCCACAGTCACACCCCTCCTGCTCCTCTCCACCTGCCCATCCTCATCCTCCTGAGCTCATCCTCTGCCATCTGTGGCTTCCTTCTATCTGGGGACACAAAAGCCTCCTGTTATTCCTGGCTGGACACCTCAGAGATGAGTATGGTAAAAAATGACCTTACACATCACAGTTGACCGTTTCTTGTGACTTGCCGTGGGTGGAGTGGGTAGAACCTGTGCACACATTTCCATTTTTCACCTGTGGAGAACTATAGAGAGCTGTGATTTGTCCATACATTTTGTCAATAGCAAAACGAGGATCTGCTTCTCAGCCCCATCTCTGTGATCACCTACAAGCCAAGTCCTACCCCAGCCACACACAGGGTGGTCAGGCACCCACACAGGGTCAGAGCACTCTTCCTGAAAGTAAATGGTGTAAGTATTGGCATGCATCCCTTGAATGAGACTTTTATACAACTACTTTTACCTTATCTTTTCAGATCCAAAGTAAATGTGTTTTAATGTCTAAACATCAGTATTATTTTAGATGCTTAATATACTTTTAATTTCTTTCCAGCATGGCTACCATACTGTTGATAAATAGAGAAAAATGTTCTACTGAAAGTATATTATGGAGACCATGGTATCTCATGGATTGTCTAAACTCTTGCCTGGAACGTCAGCGCTGGGTAATTTCCAAGTTGCAGGGACCCTGTGACTGTGATAGAACCCTGGGCTTTAGATGTCGTGTCACTAGGAGTCATTATCCAGCACCCATGGGTGATATATCTGTGTGTCTCAGACTGTGCTGGTGGCCAGAAAAACAAGAAGTGAGACGGAATCCCTGTGTATCGAGAGCTCAGAGCTGGGTGGAAATCTGCACCATGTATCCTGGTCCATCGCTGTGGCTACAGACACGGTCCCTGCTGCTGCAGATGGAGCAGAAGCTGGTGTCTGCTGCAGGACAGAGAACCTCCACATGGGCGTCCTCACACTGGCCACCATGGAGACACATGTGTCTAGAGGTTTTCTCTTGCCAGCCCCCTTCTTCTTCCTTCTGCAGCCCTTCCTCTGCCTTTCTCTGCAATGTGCAGAGCTTCTGAATTGACAGGCTTAAGAGATGGATGTGGGTCTGAGCCAGTTCTGATCACCCATCCTGACTAACCTCACATTACCTGATGGCAATTTCCACAGCAGCCTGTCCAGGTCCACGTCCGAGAAGGATGTGGTCAACGTCAGTATCCATTAGTTGGAACCTATAACCAGGCAGGTGCGATTCAAATGTCACTTTACACCTAGGACCAGCAAGCTGGGTTTGACTGGGGCAAAAGCATGAACCCCAGCATGAAACCTTACTGTGAAAAGCACTCAGAGATGAACAGAGGGTGTGGGGAGTAGCCCATGGCAGCTGGCACCACTCCATGAAGTCTGGAGGCATCTGCCCATCCAGGAATATAGATGCAATGGCCCAGGCCCACCAAGCAAACCAAACTGCAGCAGAGACGTAGAAGAATGGGAAAAATGTTCTCTGCTTTTCTTTGTTTTACATGATGGTAAATGGGGGAAGAGAAAAGGTGGCCCAAGTTTACAGAAAAGAGTTGGGATTCCTATTACATAAGGGCTTCTGATTCTTTTTTTTTTTCTTTTGTTAAAAAAAAAATCACACTTTTAAAATATGTCCATGGATGGAGTGAAAGGGTACAAAGCAATGTGGCAGACAGAGTTTCTCTGCACACCTCTCCCCAGGCCAGCCCCTCGCTGGGGTCACCACGGCACTGCCTGGCGCTTTTCCTCTGGACTGGAACTTGCTCCCTGAACCCTAAACCCAGGAGGAACACCCCAGGCCCTAGATCCTGTTGTAACCAGCATAGATCAGGAGTTTCAGTTTCCACCTGAAATTTTTCCCCAAAAACTTAGCAGTGAGCTGTGACCACACCACTGCACTCCAGCCTAGGCGCCAGAGATCGTGTCTCAAAAAAAAAAAAAAACAAAAAAAAAAAACCTAAAAGTTTTCCTTCCCTCCTGAGCCCTCCTCCTCCACTGTGTAGCTGAGAACTTTAAACCTGAAGGAGGTGGTGACCCCATCTGCCTTTAATTAAAAGCTCAGTCCCACTGCAGAGTACCCTTAAAGAACAACTTCTTCAGGGCGTTTGAAGTGTCAAGTCCAATCTCAAATAATTCCACATTCTAGTCCCGCTTCACCATAAGCACACACTGCGCTGATTGCACATGGTGTCCCAGGTGAAGGGTGTGGGGCCCGGATGTGCCCGCTCAAATCCAGCAACCCTGTGGCAGGTGTGGGAGCGGCTGACCCCCTCCAGCCTCCCTGCAAGCAGAGCACCAGCTGTTTACATCCTGGTGCTGTCCTGTCACTTACTAAGCCACCAGGGGAGATGAAACTTTCCAGCCTTGGTGCATAAGTAATTTGGCCAGATGCCAAGGAGGGGGCCTGAGGCCAGCATGTGAACACAGCATGGGATTCTGCCTTTATTTGGGCACCAGGAGAAGAAAGCACAGGAGCACGTGAGAGGAACGGAAACTACAAATACCCTCCTTGAAGAAAACTCGTTTCTTTGTGAATCCGGGTGGCTAAGGAGTTTATCCTTAGGTTTTGGATGAAAGGGAGCTCCCGCTGCACTGGACGTCCCAGCCTGTGTCCATGCACACGCCCAGCTGTCTTCCATCAGCAGCAGAGCGCAGGCAGGGAGGAGCGAGGCCTGGCTCCTGCGCTCCTAGAACCTGGACACCTGAGGGCACATCCTCGCCAGCCTCCCTCACCGTCTGGCCCCCGTGGGCTCAGCAGCGAAGCTCACTGCCTCCGTTATTCACAGCAACTGAATAAACGTGTCCTGGTACTACACTGTAACTGGTTAGCGCTTTTTCAAAAAGGTAGGGAGAAGTCAGTATTTTCTTATTTCTGCTTATTGGAACAGGCTTTTTGGCTGACACCAGATTGTACAGGCATCTGCTTGTTGCTCTATTCTAAAAGCAATGGAAAAATCTGGCTTCTTAGTCCTTCCTCGTATTATCACTATTACAACCATGGCTTGGATTTCAGATTCACGCATCCCTGAATTTGAAGGTCATCTCTGGTGAAGCAAAGCTGATGAGCTGCAGGGCAATAGGAACTGGACCCTTGGGGACGACAAGAAAGAACCAGTCTCTCTACAAAGATAGAAAAACTTTCTGCCAAAATGACAGACAAGCTTTCCCGAAACTGAGAAAGTTTGTGTCACCCTGATGCCACATCCCGTCTCGGACCATCACGTGCTTCTCCTGCCGTCCCCCCGAAAGCTGGTGCAAAGGGCCGTGAGAAGCTGGGAGCCTCCATGTAAAGCACAGCTCCTGCCAGAGCCAGAGCAGCCAGGGCGTCACAGCAGCATCGCAGCAGCCCTTACCTGGCTGACGTCCTTCCACCTTCTCACCTGAACCCCAGCGTCCGAGCCAGGACAGGATGGAGACTTAGAATCCGCTTGTTAGAAGCTCCCTCCTGCTTCCACGTCCAGGTCATCATCACACGGCACAAAGCCTCTGCCACCAGCAGGGCAGAGAGCTGTGGGCTCTGACTTTCGCCCCATCATAACAAATGTGTTCATCAAACTAAAGCCTCAGACTCTCCTCTGCTGTGTGGGCTGACAGCTCTGACTGTACAAGAGAAAGTGGTTTTACCGAAAAGTGAAAAATACAGTTTACTTGGGTGAAGGGTGAGTCGTCCTAACTGCACCACTGAATTTGCATAGAGCGTGCAGAACTCCTCCGGGGTTCACCTGTTTCGCATCTGCAGGACAGAGGCCGGAGAGGTCCTGCTGCCAGGTCACATGCTAATTAGTGGAACTGTGGGACCAACCAGTGCAGACCCCCTGGGTTGGGACCTGACTCCTCCTCAGCGCTCAGGAAGGTCTGCAGCTCTCTCCTGCATGAGCACCACCTCCTGCAACATTCCTCCCTGACTCAGCTCAACCAAACTCGCCCCTTTTCCACGATTCAGGTATTTAAACTAAATTTTTTTCACTCATTTTGGCCACACTGGCTCATGCCAGGCAGCTCAGGAACACCCAGGCCTTCCTCAGTCCACTTAAATTCGAGGATCCGGGGATGCTCTTAGACCAGGGTGGGTGGGGACCCTCGTGCACCCTCCACTTCTGTCCCATGACCACCTACTCAGCAATGAGACCAAAATCCCATCTGAACTCTTTTACGTAATATTAAAAGCATAAGCCCTAAGTTATTTTTTCCCATTTATTTATTTTATTGCATTTTAGGTTTTGGGGTACATGTGAAGAACATGCAATATTGTTGCATAGGTACACACGTGGCAGTGTGATTTGCTGCCTTCCTCCCCATCACCAACATCTGGCATCTCTCCCCTTGCTATCTCTCCCCAACTCCCCACCGCCCACCATCTCTACCCTATTTCCCCCCAACTGACCCCAGTGTGTAGTGCTCCCTCCCTGTGTCCATGTGTTCCTATTGTTCAACACCCACCTATGAGTGAGAACATGCGGTGTTTGATCTTCTGCTCTTCTGTCAGTTTGCTGAGAATGATGGTTTCCAGGTTCATCCATGTCCCCACAAAGGACACAAACTCATCGTTTTTCATGGCTGCATAATATTCCATGGTGTATATGTGCCACATTTTCCCTGTCCAGTCTATCATCGATGGGCATTTGGGTTGGTTCCAGGTCTTTGCTATTGTAAACAGTGCTGCAATGAACATTCATGTGCATGTGTCTTTATAGTAGAACGATTTGTAATCCTTTGGACATATACCCAGTAATGGGATTGCTGGGTCAAATGGAATTTCTATTTCTAGGTCCCTGAGGAATCGCCACACTGTCTTCCACAATGGTTGAACTAATTTACACTCCCACCAACAGTGTAAAAGTGTTCCTATTTCTCCACATCCTCTCCAATATCTGTTGTTTCCAGATTTTTTGATGATCACCATTCTGACTGGCGTGAGATGGTATCTCAATGTTGTTTTGATTTGCATTTCTCTGATGACCAGTGATGATGAGCATTTTTTCATATGTTTGTTGGCCTCATGTATGTCTTCTTTTGTAAAGTGTCTGTTCATATCCTTTGCCCACTTTTGAATGGGCTTGTTTGTTTTTTTCTTGTAAATCTGTTTTAGTTCTTTGTAAATTCTGGATATCAGCCCTTTGTCAGATGGGTAAACTGCAAAAAATTTTCCCATTCTGTTGGTTGCCGATTCGCTCTAATGACTGTTTCTTTTGCTGTGCAGAAGCTGTGGAGTTTGATTAGGTCCCATTTGTCTATTTTGGCTTTTGCTGTCAATGCTGTTGGTGTTTTGGTCATGAAGTCTTTGCCTACACCTATGTCCTGAATAGTTTTGCCTAGATTTTCTTCTAGGGTTTTTATGGTGTTAGGTCTTATGTTTAAGTCTTTAATCCATCTGGAGTTAATTTTAGTGTAAGGTGTCAGGAAGGGGTCCAGTTTCTGCTTTCTGCACATGTCTAGCCAGCTTTCCCAACACCATTTATTAAACAGGGAATCCTTTCCCCATTGCTTGTTTTTGTCTGGTTTGTCAAAGATCAGATGGTTGTAGATATGTTGTGGTGCCTCCGAGACCTCTGTTGTGTTCCATTGGTCTATATCTCTGTTTTGGTACCGGTACCATGCTGTTTTGATTACTGTAGCCTTGTAGTATAGTTTGAAGTCCGGTAGTGTGATACCTCCCACTTTGTTCTTTTTGCTTAGAATTGACTTGGCTATGTGGGCTCTCCTTTGGTTCCATATGAAGTTTAAGGTGGTTTTTTCCAGTTCTGTGAAGAAGGTCATTGGTAGCTTGATGGGGATAGCATTGAATCTGTAAATTACTTTGGGCAGTATGGCCATTTTCGCGATATTGATTCTCCTAACCATGAACATGGGATGTTTCTCCATCTGTTTGTGTCCTCTCTTATTTCGTTGAGCAGTGGCTTGTAGTTCTCCTTGAAGAGGTCCTTTACATTCCTTGTTAGTTGTATTCCTAGGTATTTTATTCTCTTTGTGGCAATTGTGAATGGAAGTTCATTCTTGGTTTGGCTCTCTTTAAGTTTGTTATTGGTGTATAGGAATGCATGTGATTTTTGCACATTGATTTTGTATCCTGAGACTTTGCTGAAGTTGCTTATCAATTTCAGGAGCTTTAGGGCTGAGACGATGTGGTCTTCTAGATATACAATCATGTCATCTGCAAATAGAGACAATTTGACTTCCTCCTTTCCTATTTGAATACCCTTTATTTCTTTTTCTTGCCTGATTGCTCTGGCTAGAACTTCCAGTACTATATTGAATAGGAGTGGTGAGAGAGGGCATCCTTGTCTAGTGCCAGATTTCAAGGGGAATGCTTCCAGTTTTTGCCCATTCAGTATGATATTGGCTGTTGGTTTGTCATAAATAGCTTTTATTATTTTGAGATACGTTCCGTCAATACCTAGCTTATTGAGGGTTTTTAGCATAAAGGGCTGTTGAATTTTGTCAAAGGCCTTCTCTGCATCAATTGAGATAATCATGTGGTTTTTGTCTTTGGTTCTGTTTGTGTGGTGAATTACTTTTATAGACTTGCATATGTTGAACCAGCCTTGCATCCCCGGGATGAAGTCTACTTGATCATGGTGGATAAGCTTTTTGACGTGCTGTTGCAATCGGCTTGTCAGTATTTTATTGAAGATTTTTGCATCTATGTTCATCATGGATATTGGCCTGAAGTTTTCTTTTCTTGTTGAGTCTCTGCTGGGTTTTGGAATCAGGATGATGTTGGTCTCATAAAATGATTTGCGAAGAATTCCCTCTTTTTTATTGTTTGGAATAGTTTCCGAAGGAATGGTACCAGCTCCTCTACGTATGTCTGGTAGAATTCAGCTGTGAACCCATCTGGACCTGGGCTTTTTTTGGGTGGTAAGCTCTTAATTGCTGCCTGTACTTCAGACTTTGTTATGGGTCTGTTCAGCATTTCAGCTTCTTCCTGGTTTAGGCTTGGGAGGAGGCAAGTGTCCAGGAATTTATCCATTTCTTCCATGTTTACTAGTTTATGTGCATAGAGTTGTTTGTAATAATCTCTGACGATGGTTTGAATTCCTGTGGAATCTGTGGTGATATTCCCTTTATCTTTTTTTATTGCATCAATTTGGTTATTCTCTCTTTTCTTTTTTATTAATCTGGCTAGTGGTCTCTCTATTTTGTTGATCTTTTCAAAAAACCAGCTCCTAGATTTATTGATTTTTTGAAGGACTTTTTGTGTCTCTATCTCCTTCAGTTCTGCTCTGATCTTAGCTATTTCTTGTCTTCTGCTAGGTTTTGAGTTTTTTTGATTTTGCTTCTCTAGCTCTTTCAGTTTTGACGATAGGGTGTCAATTTTTGATCTCTCCTTGCTTCTCATGTGGGCACTTATTTCTATATATTTTCCTCTAGAGACTGCTTTAAATGTGTCCCAGAGATTCTGGTATGTTGTGTCTTCATTCTCGTTGGTTTCAAAGAACATCTTTATTTCTGTCTTCATTTCATTGTTTATCCAGTCAACATTCAAGAGCAAGTTGTTCAGTTTCCATGAAGCTGTGTGGTTCTGGGTTAGTTTTTGAATTCTGAGTTCTAACTTGATTGCACTGTGGTCTGAGAGACTGTTTGTTATGATTTCTGTTCTTTTGCATTTGCTGAGGAGTGATTTACTCCCAATTATGTGGTCAATTTTAAAGTAGGTGTAATGTGGTGCTGAGAAGAATGTATATCCTGTGGATTTGGGGTGGAGAGTTCTGCAAATGTCTATTAGATTTGCTTGGACCAAGTCTGAGTTCAAGTCCTGGCTGTCCTTGTTAATTTTCTGTCTGGTTGATCTGTCTAATATTGACAATGGGGTGTTAAAGTCTCCCATTATAATTGTGTGGGAGTCTAAGTCTCTTTGTAAGTCATTAAGAACTTGCCTTATGTATCTGGGTGCTCCTGTATTGGGTGCATATATATTTAGGATCGTTAGCTCTTGTTGCATTGATCCTTTTACCATTATGTAATGTCCTTCTTTGTCTCTTTTGATCTTTGTTGGTTTAAAGTCTATTTTATCAGAGATGAGAATTGCAACTCCTGCCTTTTTTTTTGCTCTCCATTTGGTTGGTAAATCTTCCTCCATCCCTTTATTTTGAGACTTTGTGTATCCTTGCATGTGAGATGGGCTTCCTGGATACAGCACACTGATGGGTTTTGGCTTTTTATCCAATTTGCCAGTCTGTGTCTTTTGATTGGGGCAATTAGTCCATTTACATTTAGGCTTAATATTGTTATGTGTGAATTTGATACTGCCATTTTGGTGCTAGCTGGCTGTTTTGCCCATTAGTTGATGCAGACTCTTCATTGTGTTGTTTCTCTTTACCATTTGGCATGTTTTGGGAGTGGCTGGTACTCGTTGTTACTTTATATGTGTTGAGCCTCTTTCAGGAACTCTTGTAAAGCTGGTGTCGTGGTGACGAAATCTCTGAGTACTTGCATGTTCACAAAGGATTTTATTTTTCCTTCACTTATGAAGCTTAGTTTGGCTGGATAGGAGATTCTGGGTTGAAAGTTCTTTTCTTTAAGGATGTTGAATATTGGCCCCCACTCTCTTCTGGCTTGTAGGGTTTCTGCTGAGAGATCTGCTGTGAGTCTGATGGGCTTCCCTTTGTGGGTAACCCTATCTTTCTCTCTGGCTGCCTTTAGTATTTTCTCCATTTCAACCCTGGTGAATCTGATGATTATGTACCTTGGGGTTGCTCTTCTTGACGAATATCTTTGTGGTGTTCTCTGTATTTCCTGGACTTGAATATTTGCCTGCCTTCCTAGGTTGTGGAAGTTTTCCTGGATAATATCCTGAAGAGTATTTTCCAGCTTGGATTCATTGTCTTCGTCACATTCAGGTACGCCTATCAAACATAGATTAGGTCTTTTCACATAGTCCTACATTTCTTGGAGACTTTGTTCATTCCTTTTTGCCCTTTTTTCTCTATTCTTGCCTTCCCATTTTATTTCATTGAGTTGATCTTCATCCTCTGATATCCTTTATTCTGCTTGGTCAATTTGGCTGTTGATACTTGTGCATGCTTCGCGAAGTTCTTGTGCCGTGTTTTTCAGCTCCATCAATTCACTTATATTCCTTTCTATTTTGTCCATTCTCATTAGCATTTTATCAAACCTTTTTTCAAGGTTCTTAGTTTCTTTGCATTGGGTTAGAACATGTTCTTTTAGTTCACAGAAGTTTCTTAAACCCACCTTCTGAAGTCTGATTCTGTCATTTCATCACACTTGTTCTCCATCCAAACTTGTTCCCTTGCTGGTGAGGAGTTGCGATCCCTTTTAGGAGGAGAGGTGTTCTGGTTTTGGGTGTTTTCATCCTTTTTACACTGGTTTCTTCCCATCTTTATGGATTTGTCCACCTGTCGTCTTTGTAGTTGCTGGCTTTCAGATTGGGTCTCTGAGTGGACGTTCTGTTTGTTGATGATGAGGTTATTTCTGTTTCTTGGTTTTCCTTCTGACAGTCTGGCCCCTCTGCTGTAGGTCTGCTGAGGTCCACTCCCAGCCCTGCTTGCCTGGGGATCACCTGCAGCAGCTGCAGAACAGTGAGGGCTGTTACCAGTTTTCTTCTTCTGCTATCTTTGTCCCAGAAGGATACCTGCCAAGTGTCAGTCTGATCTCTCCTTTATGAGGTGGCTCTTTGGACATACAGGGTTTAGGGAGCTGCTTGAGGAGACAGTCTGTTCTTTATAGGAGCTCTAGTGCTGAGCTGTGAGCTCCATTGTTCATTCAGAGCTGCTGGGCATGTACGTTTAGGTCTGCTGCAGCAGAACTCATAAACTGCTTTTTGTTCCCAGGTGCTCTGTCCCAGGGATTTAGGGCTTTATTTATGAGTTTCTGTTATGCTGCTGCCTTCTTTTTTTTTGCTTCAAAGCTGCCCTGCCCAGCAAGGAGGCAGCCTAGTCACTGTCTGCCTGTAGAGGCTTTGCTGAGCTGCTATGGGCTCCGCCCAGCTGCCAAGTGAACTTCCCTGCAGTCCTGTTTATATGGGTGTAGTTAGAACTGCCTGGGCAATGGTGGCCCACCTCTGTTAAGGTGGAGTCTCTCTGTAGTGGCCAGTTGCCTTGGCAATGGCGGGCTGCCTCAGCATTGGCTGACTACCTCCGTAGTGGTGGGCTGCCTCAGTAATGGAGGACACCCCTCCCCCACAGAGCTGGACCATCCCGGATTCAGCTGCGCTTGCTGTGAAACTCTCAATCCAGAGAGTTTCTGATTGCTGTTCTTTTGTGGGGGTGGGACCAGCCGAGCCTGATGACCTGGCTCCCTGCCTCAGAGCCTTTTTTTTTTTTAAGTTGGTGTTCCAGTTGTCTGTTGAAGAGGCACTGGGATCTGTGTGTTTTACCCTGCGGCGACTCACTGCACTGGCTTAAACAGTGGCACTGAGATTTGTGGCGCTTTTTTTTTTGCCCTGGAATCTACTGTCTTTGTTCCCTGTTCAGTCCCCTTTTTAAACAGATGAATGGGTGGCTTCCCGTGGCTCCAATCACCAGCCAAAAGGGCACCTGGACTGGTGTATTTTGTATGGAGAACCTCTGCGCCAGGGTGCTGACAAAGCAGCCACGCAGGGCAAAGCAGCAGCACTGGTGGACACAGCCGCGCTGGCCAAAACAGCCCCGCTGGTGACCAGTGGAGCTCCTCCGCCTGGGAATTTCCTAGTCTGTGGGCAATAAAAATGCAGTGTCCACTCACCCTCTGCACTTTCACTGGAAGCTGCAATCCTGAGCTGTTCCTAAATGGCCATCTTGGATCCCCCCTCAGCCCTAAGTTATAAGCACTGTTCAGTATTTATGCAGAGGACACTATCCAGTTCCTCATAACAAATATGAAAATTCCGGGTCTACCGTGTCTTTTGGTGAGTGCTCACCAATTGTCCTAATCAATCAAACAGAACCTTCCTCTTGGAACAGTAACTGCTACTTTTATTAATTAGGCTCTCCTGAGCAATCTTTCTGCAATCACCATTGTAATACTGTTTAAATAGCTGTTTATATTAGGCCAGAGCCTTCAATATCACCTAAGTAAATGGTTTTGATTGAAAGAGAATTAAAAGCCTTTCTGACTGAAAATTTTCCCCAATGTCCTGTTTAAAATTTCCACTCTTGGTCGAATGAAGTAAATGAATTGATTTAACCTTTAAAAATATTTATTGATTATCTCCCATGTTTCAGACATTCAGCTAAACAGGGTAGCTTATCAGGAACAGCAGGTGCATGTCAGCCTCATGCATGTCTTTCTGACCCACAGCCCCCCGGGTGCTTGCTAGCATCCTAGCCTGTGGGCACTGAGCTGCTGCCATGGCTGAAAGCCATATGCATCCTCGGGAGAACGTGGGAGGCATTGCCAGGGACGTGCTGGAAGCTTCTGGCCTGTTTTCAACCCACAGTGCCAAGGGCCACTGGTTCAAGACTCCTGGTGTGAGGGGCCACGGGGCCACCCTCTGCCTTCCCGCACACCGGACACCGCCCAGCCGCCCACTTTGCAGGCCTTGGTTGCACTTTCACCAGCTACTTGCTAGGAAAACTATAATAAAGTTCAGTCTTAAAGGCGCTGGGTAACCTCTGTTTTATCATTTTAAAAAAAATCATTCCTCTTGTTTATCCTCTCCTCAATTCAAAGACATCTTTTTCATAAAGACCAAATGGGGAACTTAGTTAACTGTTAAATAAATGCATTTAGAAACCATATTAGTACGTTTTCATGCTGCTGATAAAGACACACCCAAGAGGGGACAATTTACAAAAGGAAGAGGTTTAATTGGACTCACAGTTCCACATGGCTGGGGAGGCCTCACGATCATGGCGGAAGGCAAGGAGGAGCAAGACACATCCTACGTGGATGGCATCAGGCAGAAACGAGAGAAATTCCCATAAAAACCATCAGATCTCGTGAAACCCATTCACTGTCACAAGAAGAGCATGGGAAAGGCCCACCCCTGTGATTCGGTCATCTCCCACTGGGTCCCTCCCACACACCTGAGAATTACGGGATCTACAAGATGAGATTGAGTGGGGACACGGAGCCAAGCCACACCAGGAACAAATACACTAAAAACCAAAACCAAAGCAACCTCCAAGCCTGACACAGGCCAGCCATCCAGGGGCCACTGCCCTGCACCTGGAGAAGCTTCCTCATAGCAGTGAGATGCCGCCAGGACGGGGGCAGGAAGGCAGGGGGTTCCAGCCACAGTGCTGAGGGGCCCCAGCTGGTGCCTGGACTGCAGACGCCTGCATGTTTTCAACTTGGGGAACAGAGCCGCACCATCCAGACAGACGGCCTTTCACTCCCGCCGCAGCCGAGCCTGGCCACGTCTTCCCACTCAGCAGCAGTTGTTTCAAGAGATTTCAAAGAAGAAACAGGTTCATCCTTGATGGCAGCTCTACAGACCAGTGACATAACAGCCCCAAGGCTTAGTCCACCTGCACCTGGTGAGAGAGGAAGTGCAGGCGGCTTCCAGAGCTCCCATCCAAATGGACAGAAACCTATTTGTCTTGGTTGCCTTCTGCTCCGGGCCTCAAACGGTGCTTTGTAATCTCTCTGTTTTCTTTGGATTCACTGATGTGGGGGATTGTTATGCATTTGTGGCTGCACTAAATGCTACCTCTTTCAGTAACAGCTCTCCCAGGATTGAAGATGATTTTTTTAAAAAGCCGCTGGCTGGCAAGCCCCCAAGCTGAATACAGACCTAGATGTGTATCACCCTCCCCACAAGTTCTTTCTTCAACTGAATTAAGTTCCAGACGTTTAAAAGCACAGATATCTGTGTTTCTCTGGTCAGAAACAAGATGTGGTCTGTTGTGTGGAAGTCCAGAGAGGCACTCGGAGGCCCTGTAACGTGAAAGCTCAACTCGGAAATCCAGCAAAATCATTGCAAAAAACCTGTGCACGTGGTTTCAAGCTGCCATTGTGACTGGGAGCTGGGGCCTTCGCTCCCGAAAACTGAGCCCATCTCAGGCCTTTCTCTGTTCACGGCCTGTCCATGTGCAAAATACACCCGGGCTAAACTGCGGCTCCTCCACCTGCCCCGTAATGCCACATGGGGACTTTGTGGAGGGCCCAGCCCGACCTCCTGTGTCAGTGGAATCGGTCCCACAGCGGCCTCACACCCTGCAGGCCCACCTGGCCTCAGCTCACAGATGCCGGCCCTACTGCCTGCCCCGCGTCTGGCTTTGCGTTTCTTCGCAGCATTTCACCACCTGACAGGCTGTGTGCTCCATTTGATTTGTTTGACTTCACTCCCTCCTCGCTCGGACGGAGGCTCCATGAGAACAGGGCTTTCCTCTGCTTGCTCATGACAGAGCTCCTGGGGCCTGGACCACTGCGTTGTGCATGGGAGCAGGTGTGTGCTGAGGGTCAGCACAGTTCCTGGCACTGCATGCACACCCGCCGCTGTGAGACTGTACTGTGAGAGTAGCTCCAGCAGTGTAGACGCCCAGGAAAGCAGGTGCTGCTGAGTGGGCTGCTCCTCCCCTCATCCCCTCCAAACTCTGAGTCTGTGTCATCCGCTTTGCAGCTTTCCCACCTAGTCTGACAATCGTCTCCATAGAACAATGCACATTCACTTTTTCATCTAGCTACTCTCTCCCACATCGGGCACAGAGCCAAGCCCATGGCCTCGAAGGCCTCGCTGTTTGCCTCCCAGAGGCTGCCACTTTCTTCAGGGCTATCAGATGAAGGCAGCTGTGGAAACGCCAAGACCAACTTGACTGGAGCCGATGACGCCATGCAGGTGCCCCAGCTCTCCCTGCCTGCTTCACCTCTTCCATGCTGGAGGCCGCAGGAGTCAGGGCTCTGCTGCAGCCCGGGGCTGGGAGTGGGACATCCGATGTGTTTGTCTGTGCCCAGACCTTTCCCAGGTCACATTCTCAGCCTGCTTGTCACTCCTGCCCCCCCAACCCTCCTGGCTCTGCCACGGACAAGCTGAGGTCTCTCTGGGGCCAGGGGACCTGCATGGCCCAGCCGCCCCATCCCTGCCATCTCCCTAGCATGTGAGAAAATATGACATTCTCTGTGTTTTGGAGATTTCTTCTAAATATATTTTCCAACTACCATTTTATAGCAAATCAGCAAGAAATAAATATGTGTGTTTACCTGGCCATTTAAACCAAAGCCACTTACCGCCTGATCTGTTTCTTTAGGTATGTATTTTAATCCTGCTGTGAACAATTCCCTCTCCTCTTATTCTTTCATTCTCTCTCAGGACACACAGGCACACACACCCCTCCCCGCTGAATAGGAACTCACTGCCTTAGGAGCAATGTCTTATTCTCCTTGGTATCATTTTTAGTTTGTATGGGAACCACCTGGCATGCTTGTTTAAAACATAAAGCGTTCTGGGCCTTGGACAGTTTGATGCCACAGTTCCCAGCAAGCCTAGAAATCTGCATTGTAAGAGCTCCTGGTTTTTTTTCCAATGCCAGGAGTTCACAGCACATTTTGCAAACTATGCTCCCATGTTCTGTATAGAAGGCAGGCTGTAAAGATATGTTGACTGCTTCTCATAAAGGAGCTAATGTTCTTTGTGCCTATTTACAAACATGGAAATAGACTCTAATTAGAAACAAAACTCAGCTAAAGGTATAAGATGTCAGGAACGTCTCCAAGAAAGCCGGAGTCAGCCTCCAAACCCCGCCCTGAGCACGACAGTGGCTTTGCTGAAGGCCCGGGGACGCCGGGCAGCTGTGAGGCTGGCCTCGCCAGGGCTTCTCCGCCTCTAACAAGAGTCCAGCACCAGAGTCTACAGGACATTTAGAAATTCATCTCCAGTGAAATTTTTACAGAGATCAAAAACCACTTAATATGACTGAAACACATTCAAGATGGTCATAGTAACTGTTTTCTCAAAAAAGACACAGTTCTCCAGTGTTCCACACGCATTCATGGTCGGAAACAGGCCAGGCAACAGAAAGCAACCTGCAAAGGCACTGCAGGTACATTGGCGCAGCAGGAAGGATCAGGCCGACAAATCACTGTGACTCTTGCTGCCAAACCGCAGCTACGGCGTCGGTCAGTGGAGCTGAAGGCAGCAGAACACTCTGGGTGGGTAGAACTTTGATACAAATGCAAATAATTTTTAAAATCTCTTTGGGGAAGTGTACTTTCTTTTGTGGTTGCAACACATCTAGGTCACTAACAGCCATGAGACTTCTATTCCAATACATAAATGTAAGCAGAGAGGCCCAACAAGCCCCTCAGTCCAAGAGTCCTGGGAACTCGGGAGGCAACGCGCTCTGGAGGACACAGGCTCTCACAATTTAAATATGTAAACGATAAGTGGAGTCATCTCACCCACTGTTCCCATGGAAATCTTAAACCGCAGGCTGGCGACTCTCACATTTGGACTGATGTTGATGCTGTAACAGGTAACAGCAGATCAGTTGCTAAGACTAATGTTGACTATTTCTAATCCACCTTAAGGAAAACTTGCCATTCTCACCATCTTTATGGGGAGAGGGGGTAATGTTGCTGATGAGAAGAAAATGCTTTCTGCAATGACTGGATCTCTGAAATAAAATTGGGAAGTACAAACCGGGTGTGGTGGCTCACGCCTGTAATCCCGGCACTTTGGGAGGCCGAGGTGGAGGGGTCACAAGGTCAGGAGTTGGAGACCAGCCTGGCCGAGATGGCAAAACCCCATCTCTACTAAGGATACAAAAAATTAGCCAGGTGAGGTTGCATGTACCTATAATCCCAGCTACTCGGGAGGTTGAGGCCCGGGGGGGCAGGAGTTGCTGTGAGCAAAGATTGCACCATTGCCCTCCAGCCTGGGCGACAGAGCACACTCCGCCTCAAAAACAAAGCCGGGGGCGGGGGGATGGGGAAGAAGTAGTGCAGTTCCTCAGCCCCAAGCTTCTGAGCATCGTGTTTCCAAGGGAATCAGTTCACTTCGTAAAACCCACAGAATTATACCACGTCCATTATTAGTGAAAGTAATTATGCTCTTAATTTTATTATTTGGACATTTTTATTAAATCGTTTAAGGAGACGTGTTAGCCTCTAGAGAAAGAAAATCGTGTACATCAGAGGCGTGATCTTTAATTAAATGGTCAGTCTCATCCAACTTGGATTTCCACTCGAATTCTGAGTCACCACTTGACAAGGAGAAGTACTGATTTCTGAATATGTCTGAATGTCCAGAAGAAATGCTTGGGCGAAATAGATGGGCTTTGTTCTGCTAAACTATATGTAAAAGGTTCAGGACTCGGTGCTGTGGTTCGGGTGGGGGCCGCAGCAAGAGAGGAGAGGAGAGAGACAGGGAAGACGCAGGCAGGGGCTGGTCTCTGCCTCTGTGTGCTCAGGAACAGCGTGGAACCAGGGCACAGAGCCTGACGGATTCAGTGTAAATACGAATTGTGTGTTTCTTTCACAGTGAAAATGTATTCTTCATGTTGCTGGTGTTATTTATCAACACAGAAAAGTAAATGCCATATCATACTGTGTTCTCGTAGGCACATCTCAGTGAAGGCTAGCCACTGGCACAGCACAATAAATAACTGTATACACAAAAAAAAAAAAAAAAAAAAAAAAATTCAAGAGGGGAAAAAAGGCTACATTAAGCAGAGCAATAGCTGACTGTAAAGCCCCCGGACCAAAGTGTCACAGTCAGCAGAAAGACTAGAATTAATGTGAATCAAAGCTTCATTTAGCAGGAAGGGTGACTTAACAGTGATCACCACAGAGACAGAAGGGGCCCCCGGGTGTCTGCGTCCCCACCTGGCACACTTGTTGAATCACTTTATCTTCACAGTCCATTGCACAGACCCTTACCTGAAAGCACGTTACCCTCTCTCAAGCAGATGGGGCCATAGTGGAACAAAGCATTTTATAAATTATATTAAGAAGTAAACTAACAGAAAAGATTAAATTCATATAAGACAGCATTAGTTTGGTGGCTGGCCGATTTCAAACTCACGCACTTCCCATCCCATCGCTGGTGGGCAGCATGGGATGACCTGACCTCTGCTTGGCATCCTCAGCTTCTCAGGGGCTCAAGCTCACGGCCTGCAGGGCTCACCTGTGGGGCTTCAGACTTCACCTTTCCTTCTGCAGCTTTTCTGGAGGGCCAGAGACACCACCTGGGCCCCTCCTTCATCTTTGCCCAGCTGGTCCCCCAAAAGCATCATTATCCAGTCAGCTGTCCCAGCCTCCTTCTTTTATAAAATAAGCCCATTTACCATCTTGTTTACATGGTTACCTTTAAAAGCCAGCATAGAAAACCAGGCCTTTATTCTGCTACTTAGTAAACGGTGCCATCTTAAGTAATTTAACTTCTCTGAGAGCATGACAGTAGATCAGTAAATATTTTTTTAAGCAGTGAAACTCTTTTTTTTTTCTAGGTATAATATTAGGCAGACACCCAATTTAAAAATAAAAGCAGAGTTGTAGGTTCAGCGAGAGTTAGGGACCCCATTCCAAAGTGCAGCCATCAGACAGCGGCTTCCTGGACCTCCTGCAACCCCAGCAAGAGTCCAGCGCAGTTCCAGGATCAGACCAATTAACCCGACAGCAAGAGAAACAAATGGAGATTTTTACACAAAGGCTTTCAACACAAAGACACCCTGCTGTGTATGAAGTGGAGCTGCCGCAGCTTTTGATGAAAGATGTGAAATGTAAGAGTAGTTGTCATTTTCATCAGCAGTAACCCAGATTCATCTTCATAGAAAAGAGTATGCTGTAATTTTCACAGGCAGTAGCCTGAATTATACTTGCAGTGGCAGTGCTAAGTCACACTAATTGAGTAGTCGGCTGGTTCACTAATAGGTTAAAATAGTTTATATTAGGGTTGAGTTTGGTAATATGTACCAGAAAACCCAACTTGCAGTGCCTTGACTAAATAAAGAATTACTTTTGGATAAAAGCCGTAGTCCACAGTGAGGCAATCCAGACCGAAACAGCAACTCCACAATTCACTTAAGTCACAACGTTTTTCTGCTTCATACACCCTGGGTGTGGGTTTCGTCTTGATGGTTTTAAAGTAGCTCCTACTTGTGTGATGAGAGACCAGGTGTAGACCTACCCAAAGACCACCCTAACAATTGGTGAGTGAGGGGGCAAGGGCCACCTGCAGGCAGGTGTGCTGACAGCTGACTGACCACAGGCAGGCCCACACCCCCTGGGGCCGCCCCTGTGGGCTGCAGAGCTCCTCAAAACTTGCTGCGTGTTCTCATCACTCCCTGGAGAACCACCCAGCTGACTCCTCACACTGCAGATCACCCCTTTTGGCTGCTCTCCTGCTCCCCTCTTCTGGTCTAGATGTGGGCAGGACCCCTGGATATTACCACAGCTCTGTTTCCCTATGACCAGTCCCCTCACTCTGTAGATGATGACATCACTAACCCCTCCCCTCAGTATTCTGGCAATGAAGGAGCCAGCAGGCAAACGCTCCTCCAGCACAGGTCACCTATGGCCAGACCAGCGTCCACTCCCATTCCCCCTCCACACCGCACAAAATGCTCGCCCACCCACTGCTTTTAGTTCAAATTCCAGGAATTCGGGATAAGTGAAGCGCTCTCATGGGAATCAGATGTGGTTCTTCCAGTCCACTGACCTGCAGGCCTCGGGGGAATCTGACGGACTGCCGGTCCTCAGAGGAAGGTGACTGCCCCATCAGCAAGTCCCACGTGCTTTGGTGGAGGAGAAGGAAGTGTCACATGCTACACATCCAGTCTTGAGGGGCAGAATCAGTGTAGGCATGAGCTGCAGACCCTGATTGTGGCAGGGTCAGGTCTGGCTCCAGAAGAATAATGAAGACTCCACCTGAGTGTTAGAAAAACAGAATCCCTTGTATGAGGCAGGAAACTGTGACCTTGAGGGAAGGACCCGCAGCACAGCTGGGCCTTGGGAACAGCACCAGAAACCCCGGCCTCCTCACTCCCTGTGTGTGTATCAGACACCCTGGCCCCCTCACTCCCTGTGTGTGTATCAGACACCCTGGCCCCCTCACTCCCTGTGTGTGTTAGACACGCAAGCTCCCCCACTACATGTGTGTGTATCAGACACCCCGGCCTCCTCACTCCCTGTGTGTGTATGAGACACCCTGGCCCCCTCACTGCCTGTGTGTGTATCAGACACCCCGGCCCCCTCACTACCTGTGTGTGTGTTAACACTCCAGCCAGAGACAAACCTAGGCACACATGTGCACACACAGAGAAACACACATACATGCACTGACACATATACACATGTGCACACATAGAAACACACATGCACAAAGACAAACACAGGCACGCACGTGCATTCACAGAGAAACACACACATGCACAGACACATGCACACATAGAAACACACATGCAGCGGCAAACACAGGCACACATGTACACACACAGAGAAACACACAGCTGCACAGATGCATAAACACATGGGCACACATAGGAACGCACATGCAGAGAAAAACAGGCACACACGGGCACTCAAAGAGAAACACACACACATACACAGATGCATACACACACGGGCACACATAGAAGCACACATGGACAGGGACAAACACAGGCACACACATGCACACACACAGAAAAACACACATGCACAGACACCCTGACTGCTTTCACATTCAACATGTGGCTCAGCGGTTGTTCATGTCTCGAGAAGATTCCTACAGTTTCAGTGCCTACCCCTGGTGCTGGCGATACCATTTGGGAGCTTGACCCTCAAAGTCTGGTTCAGGGTCAGCTCGACACCCTCTGGGAGCTTCTCTGCCCTCAACTTCCACCCCACACAGACTAAGTGAATCGGAAACTGGCTGTTAATAAGATCCCCCGGTGATTCGTGTGCACGCTGAAGGTTAGCAGCACTAATTCAGGTTATCGTAAATCCTGGCTGTTGATTTCTGGGTATGAAAAAGGGTTAGCTCCTGCGTCACCCACCTCTACGCCCTCCAACGCCAAATGCAGTCTTTCTCCATTCTTCGCTTCTGCGAGGTTCTCTTGGAAATTTCACAATACACATACCTTGACCTGACATTCATGACGGACGAGGTCACCTGACCTTCCCCTCTGTAAACAACTCTTTTTTCTCTTTACTCTTTTTCTTCCACGTTTCTGATCTGGATTTCCATATTCTTACTTTCAAGGTTGAAAACCATGCATTCTGTTTAAACCACCGATGAGTCTATCATACTTAGGCTACAGTGGATCTGAAAGTTGAAATGGAAGGATTTGGCAAGGGTTTTTGTGACAGGTAACAGGAAATTCAAAGGTGGCTTAAAGTAGACATGTGTAGAGCACGTGTGCGTCTCTGTGAGGAGTCAATACACACCTGTGTGTATATTAACACCCCGGCCCCCTCACTCCCTGTGTGTGTATCAGACACCCCGGCCCCCTCGCTCCCTGCGTGTGTATCAGACACCCCGGCCCCCTCGCTCCCTGTGTGTGTATCAGACACCCCGGCCCCCTCACTCCCTGCGTACTCTACTTTAAGCCACCTTTGAATTTCCTGTTACCTGTCACAAAAACCCTTGCCAAATCCTTCCATTTCAACTTTCAGATCCACTGTAGCCTAAGTATGATAGACTCATCGGTGGTTTAAACAGAATGCATGGTTTTCAACCTTGAAAGTAAGAATATGGAAATCCAGATCAGAAACGTGGAAGAAAAAGAGTAAAGAGAAAAAAGAGTTGTTTACAGAGGGGAAGGTCAGGTGACCTCGTCCGTCATGAATGTCAGGTCAAGGTATGTGTATTGTGAAATTTCCAAGAGAACCTCGCAGAAGCGAAGAATGGAGAAAGACTGCATTTGGCGTTGGAGGGCGTAGAGGTGGGTGACGCAGGAGCTAACCCTTTTTCATACCCAGAAATCAACAGCCAGGATTTACGATAACCTGAATTAGTGCTGCTAACCTTCAGCGTGCACACGAATCACCGGGGGATCTTATTAACAGCCAGTTTCCGATTCACTTAGTCTGTGTGGGGTGGAAGTTGAGGGCAGAGAAGCTCCCAGAGGGTGTCGAGCTGACCCTGAACCAGACTTTGAGGGTCAAGCTCCCAAATGGTATCGCCAGCACCAGGGGTAGGCACTGAAACTGTAGGAATCTTCTCGAGACATGAACAACCGCTGAGCCACATGTTGAATGTGAAAGCAGTCAGGGTGTCTGTGCATGTGTGTTTTTCTGTGTGTGTGCATGTGTGTGCCTGTGTTTGTCCCTGTCCATGTGTGCTTCTATGTGTGCCCGTGTGTGTATGCATCTGTGTATGTGTGTGTGTTTCTCTTTGAGTGCCCGTGTGTGCCTGTTTTTCTCTGCATGTGCGTTCCTATGTGTGCCCATGTGTTTATGCATCTGTGCAGCTGTGTGTTTCTCTGTGTGTGTACATGTGTGCCTGTGTTTGCCGCTGCATGTGTGTTTCTATGTGTGCATGTGTCTGTGCATGTGTGTGTTTCTCTGTGAATGCACGTGCATGCCTGTGTTTGTCTTTGTGCATGTGTGTTTCTATGTGTGCACATGTGTGCATGTGTCTGTGCATGTGTGTGTTTCTGTGAATGCACGTGTGCCTGTGTTTGTCTCTGTGCTTGTGTTTCTATGTATGCACATGTGTGTGTCTGCATGTGTGTTTCTCTGTGAGTGCCCACGTGTTCCTGTTTGTGCATGTGTGTTTCAATGTGTCTACATATGTGTATGTGTATGTGCATGTGTCTTGTGAGTGCATGAGTGTGCCTGTGATGTCTCTGCATGTGTTTCTACATGTGCACATGTGTGTATGCATCTGTGCATGTGTATTTCTTTCTCCATGAGTGCACATGTGTGCCTGTGTTTGTCTCTGTGCATGTGTATTTCTATGTGTGTACATGTATGTGTGCATCGGTGCATGTATGTGTGTTTCTCTGTAAGTTTATGTGTGTGCCTGTGCTTTTCTCTGCATGTGTGTTTCTATGTGTGCATGTGTGTGTATGCATCTGTGCATGTGTGTGTCTTTGTGAGTGTACGTGTGTGGCTGTTTGTCTCTGTGCATGTGTATTTCTATGTGTGCACATGTGTCTATACGTCTGTGCAGGTGTGTTTTTCTGTGTGCGCGCCTGTATGTATTGGTTTAGATCTGTTTGAGACTTTTTATTTGATGACGTCAATATATGTCACCACTTTTGGAAAGGACAGAAAGACAATGAATACTTATGTAATGTGAAGGAAGTCTCTCTTCAACCCTCAAACTTTTTCCAGAAAGTAATGATGATGGTGTGTATCATAAGAATGCATGTTTCTTGAATAACAAAAAGGAGTTACAGTAACTTTTACCTATTTTTCCAAAATGCTAGGTCAAGTTTAGCTAAAGTCTGCTTGCAGTTAATGAATCTTGGAAATGCAAAATCTCAGAGCAGTAAACATATCTTTGTTCTGATGTTCTTATGTAGCCGTTAAAACTTAAATATTATTACTAAAATAACTACTGTAAAATAAAATTAAAATGTAAGAAAATAATCAAAATAATTATAAAACATCCACAATGTTTTCGAAACTCCATTTCTACACAGTGAAATAACGAAATTTAGATGTACCCAAGAAATAATGAACAGTGATTTTCATTATGAAGTGCTGATTTGCTTTAAAAATAAATTAACCACAGGTTCTTTAAATAACAAACGTCCTTAGCACATTTGAGGTTCAATTCAACTTACATTTCACATTTCTCAGGGACACGCATAAGTAATTACAAGCATGTCCTCAGGGTCAGATCTGAAGAAAAGCTTCGGAAAGACTTCCAGCCTGCCTTCCACTCAGGTGGGATTTCTCAGGGACGCCAAACATTGGGAAGCATCAGGATGACGAATCCATGTTTCAGTTCACGTCTGAATGCTCTTGCCTCGTGTGGCATAGACACTGGTATTGTACAGAACAGTTTCTCAAAGCTGACTGCATTTTGAAAGAAGGAGGAAATTAGAATTACCAGACCCCTGCATGTCGGAGTGTAATTCATAAATCTGTTAATCATAAGGTTCAAATAAAACCCAAAAACGTAATGAGCTCTTTCCCTTCTTGTACATACAAATTATAGTAATATAAGAAATTGAGTTCAATGAAAACTACAACTTTAGAGTTTTATAAATTTGTTTCCACTACTGTCTATGACTCTGTGATTTCAATCTGCTGACAATGAAAACAGAACTTCTTCCTATTGTGTTATGCACACGAAACACATCATTAGAAATATTCATTAAGGCTGAGTAGGAAGAAATCACAAGCATAAGAAGAGCTGTCAACCATTTTAAACAGCCATCAATTAATTGTAGCAAAACCAGTCCCTTGAAAACTGTTTATTTTTAATACTCCAACTAGGAATGCCTTTAACATGACACCAATCAGTTCCTGTTGCTGTTCCAGTCTAGACCTTCATGGGACTGGTCACGTTGCATTAATGTCATGGTTACTGGTACCATTGAGTAAGGGTCCTGCCTAAAGAAGGCAGTGTCAAAGGTGCTGGAAAGTGCAAGCTGCACTGACTTCCTGCTATACAAATACGATTTTATAATGTAAAGGCAATATAAGATCAATTATTAAAATGTGCCAGGCAATTGAAATATATTTTAATCTTAATAAAATTACAGCAATTTAAAGATACAGGTTTTATAATAAAATGTCCCTTTTAAAGATGGAATCTCTTCTCCAGCTTAAATGTGCCCACTCTGGGGAAAGCAATAATCACTCACCACCATCTGACAACACCCCACTCATGCCAGCTATTGCTCAGATTGCAGTGTAACGGTGCTGGAGCTGACCATTATTATTCTTAGTATGACAATTTTCTGAGGTCTATTTTTTAATGTGGAGTAATGATTGCATATACAATAAAAACAATACACAGGCACACCTTGGAGATATTGTAGGTTCAGTTCTAGGTCATCTCAATAAAGGGAATATTGCAATAAAGTGAGTCATCCAAATATTTTGGTTTCCCAATGCATGCAAAAGTGGCATTTACACTACAATGCAGTCTATTAAGTACACAATAGTATTATGTCTAAAAACAGTATAAACATTAATTTAGAAACATATCCTTAAAAATGCTAACAATGCCTTCAGTGAGTCGTAATCTTTTTGCTGGTGGAGGTCTCCTCCAAACTGATGGCTGGTGCATGCTCAGGGTGGCTGGGGTGGCGATGGCAGGTTCTGAAAACAAGATGTAGATTGACTCTTTTTTTCACAGAAGATTTCTCTGTAGCAAGTGATGATGCTATTTGATAGCATTTTGCCCAGAGTAGAACTTACTTCAAACTTGGAGTTCATCCTCTCAAAACCCTGCCACTGTTTTATTAACTACGGTTATAAAATATTCTAAATTCATGGTGATCATTTCAACAATGTTCACAGCATCTTCATCAGAAGCAGATTCTATCTCAAGAAACAAGTTTCTTTGCACATCCATGAGAAGCAACTGATTACCTGTTAAAGTTTTATCATGAGATTGAAGCAATTCAATTCCATCTTCAGGCTCCACTTCTAATTCTAGTCCTCTTGAAATTTTCACAATGTCTAGTTACTTCTTTCATTGAAGTCTTGAACCCCTCAAAGTCACGCATGAAAGTTAGAACCAACTTCTTCCAAATTCCCTTTCCTGTTGATATTTTGAACTCCTCCTATGACTCACAAGTGTTCTAGAATGGTGGATTCTTTCCAGAAGGTTTCCAACTTACTTTGCCCAGCTCCATCAGAGGAATCACTGACTTTGGCAGATACAGCCTAGTGAAATATATTTATTAAATAATAAGACCTCAAAGTCAAAATTGCTCCTTGATCCATGCACTGCAGAGTGGGTGCTGACCTGCAGGCACGAAAACAATACCCATCTTCTCCTACACACCCATCAGAGCTCATGTCAATCTTCTTGTCTCAGCAGTAGATCTCAACAGCAGGCTGAAAATGCTTCCTAAACCGTGCTGTAAACAGAAGTGCTGTCATCCAGGCTTTGTTGTTTTATTTATAGAGCACAGGCAGAGGAGGCTCATCATCATTCTTATAGGCCCTAGGATTTTCGGAATGGTAAATCATCACTCAGTTCAACTTAAAGTCACCAACTCCACAAGCCCCTAACAAGAGACGCAATCTTTCCTTTAAAGCTTTGAAGGCAGGCACTGACTTCTCCTCTCTAGCTATGAAAGTCCTAGATGGCATCTTCTTCCAATAGAAGATTGTTTTGTCCACATGAAAAATCTGTTGTTTAGAGTTACCACCTCCGTCAGGGATCTCAGATGGATCCCCTGGAGAACTTGCTGCCGCTTCCATCAGCGCCTGCTGCTCCGCCTTGCACGTCCATGTTATAGAAATGGCTTCTTTCCTTCAACCTCATGAATAAACGTCTGCTGGTTTCACAGTTTTCTTAGGCAGCTTCCTCACCTCTCTCAGCCTTCACAGAAATGGAAAGAATTAGAGGCCTTGCTCTGGATGAGGCTGTGGCTGAAGGGAGTGTTGGGCTGGTTTGATCTTCTGTCCAGGTCGCTCAAACGTCCTCCATGGCAGCAATAAGGCTGTTTCGCTTTGTCACCGCTCACCTGTTCACTGGAGTAGGGAGAGGGGATCCCCCATTTCTCAGGCCTGCACCCTACTGATGGAAGGAAGGGAAAGAGAGATAAAACACCAAGGACATAAAATCAGTGGTCAGGAGACTTGGTGACGCCACTGACCAGGCCATAATGAGGCCCAGGGCTGGAAAGATAACTCCCTTTTCGGTTCACAGTGCCTAAGCTATCCGTAAACCTTGAAAGTGCTGTGAAGAATGTTATCCCTACTAGCCGGAGCCCAGCACTGGGCCATGTCCTCCACGTTTACCTGATCCTGACCTCTTCCTGGGAACACCTCTGCCAACTAATGATTACTGCCTTTGTCTTGTCTCTGCAAGTCCCACCCCTGACCATTGCCACAGGTAGCACATATGAACTGGCAAATCAATGAGGCCAAAGACTGTGAGGTCAACTGTCCAGCTGATGGGCAATGACACATTTTCACCTCGGTTTCTCCTTTAGAGCTGTAAGCCTATGAAAAGGGAAAGAAGCTGCTTTTTGGGGAGCTCGCTACTTGGGATGTAAGCCCAGCGGGACTCCACAGCCACTTAAAGGTCTCTTCCCTCGTCACCCTGGTCATGCTTTGCTCACGGTTCTTCCTGCTACGGTAACACTCTCAATCTGCTTCAAGAACTTACCCTGCACATTCACAACTTAGCTAACCGGCGTGAGAAGTTTGGCTTTTGACCTGCCTTCCTCACTAAGCGTGATCATTTCTAGCTTACTATTTAAAGTGACACACATGAGACTCTTCCTTCCAGTGGAACACTTAGAAGTCATTGCAGGGTTATCAACTGGCCTAATCTTAGGCCAGGCTCGATGGCTCATCCCTGCAATCCCAGCACTTTGAGAGGCATAGGCAAGTGGATCATGAGGTCAGGAGTTCGAGACCAGCCTGGCCAACATAGTGAATCCCTGTCTCTACTAAAAATACAAAAATTACTTGGGCCGGGTGGCACATGCCTGTAATCCCAGCTACTTGGGAAGCTGAAGCAGGAGAATCTCTTGAACCTGGAAGGCACAGGTTGCAGTGAGCAGAGACTGTGCCACTGCACTCTATCCTGGATGTCAAAGACTCAGTCAAAAAAACAAAAAAAAGAAAGAAAGAAGGAAAAAGAAAAATGAAAAACGACTTAATCTTAATAGGTCTGTGTGTGCGAGAATAGTGAGGCCTGAAGGGAGGAGAGAGAGACAAGGAAGTGGTTGTCCACCGGAGCAGTCAGAACACAAACAACATGTGTCGGTTTTCGATATTATATGGGCATAGTTCATGGTGCTCAAAAACAATTACAATTATAACAGCATAGATCACTATAAAACATATCATGAAAATGAAAATGTTTGAAATATTGAAAGAATTCCCAAAATGTGACACAGAGACAATGAAGTGAGCAGGTGCTGTGGACAGACGGCGTCAACGGACTCACTGGATGCAGGGTTGCCATGAGAACTTGATTTGTTAAAAGGACACCATCTGTGAAGCACAATAAGGCAACGTGTGGGGAAGTGATGAGCGTCTCTCCCATGTCAGCAAGGCAAGGAAGGCTAGCCACGAAGGAGTCCACGCCTGTCCCACGTCAGCAAGGCAAGGAAGGCTAGCCACGAAGGAGGCTATGCCTGTCCCACGTCAGCAAGGCAAGGGTAGGTAAGGATGGAGGCCACATCTGTTGTACATCAGCAAGGCAAGGACGGGTAACGACAGAGGCCATGCCTGTCCCACATCAGCAACGCAAGGATGGGTAATGACGGAGGCCACGCCTGTCATACGTCAGCAAGGCAAGGCCAGGTAACAATGGAGGCCACACCTGTCCCACGTCAGCAAGGCAGGGGTGGGTAAGGATGGAGGCCACGCTTGTCATATGTTAGCAAGGCAAGGAAGGTTAGTGGCACATGAGGCCACGTCATGTCCCACTTGGAATCCAGTGTCAACGTGCAGACACCAGGAGATCTTCGGGCCACTGCACATATTCTGAAAGCCTCTGAGGAGGATCACAGGGCATGGTAACTGCCATGTGAGTGTGGTAACTCGTTCATAGGTGGGGAAATGGTAGATATAAAATGAGTCTTTCCTGAACACCTAAGAGGACATGAGTGGAGACAGCACCCCAGTGAGGGAGGTTTTAAACCGTGAGGGGGCGGGAGCGTGCGGCTGAAGTTCAGGCCTGTTGTTGGCGTTGGCACAGCAGAAATATTGCCAATGCTGCCTCAAAACTGTAAAGAATGAGGGTGAATTTCCATTTGAACATGGAGAGAAAAACCTGAACTGTATCTGATGCGTTTGATCGATTTTTGGTCATTCAGCAGCAGAACCTGGGGGTCACTACTGATGGGCCCCAGATATTGTGAAGGCAGAGATAACAGCTAAATGTGGCCCAGATTCCTGCGTGAGAATGAGGGGGGGGCACACGCACTGTGACACTCTGAACGAAGCTGTGATTGCAACTTCACCCAAAACCACAAAATGTTACCATGTAAACACAGTCCCTGAAACACAGGATTCTCAAAGGAAAACCAGGAGGGAGTTTGGTCAAAGGCAACGAAATTATGAACAGCACGGAAAAAAGTAACACAGCCAGCTACTGAGTTGATGGAGAACATTTATATTTACTATTTTGTTCAATTCTTTAAAAAGAGCTACACACTAAACAGAAAGGGACAGCAGCCCCACTCTGCTCATGAGGAAATTAAAAGCCCACAGCCTAAGGGACTGGCTGTGAGCCACAGTGAGTGTCAGAGTCGGATTCAAAATCAGTGGCCCCGGCTGGTTTCCTCTGACTCAAAGCCTTTCCTTAACTCTTACACATGCCTGGTGGGAGTGTGAACTGGTACAGCCACGAAAAAGCTAACATTGAAAACAGAACCTCCACATGATCCAACGATCCTCCTGCTGAGGATTTAGCAAAGGGAAGGGAAGGCACGCCATGGAAGGGCTGCGTGCACCCCACGTTTACTGCAGCACCATTCACAACAGCCACGATGTGGACTCAAACCAAGGTGACGCCGGCAGCAGGTGAGCACAGTGCAAATGTGGTTAACTACACGTGGGAATACTACTCAGCCTGGAAAAGGAGAAAAGCCTGCCATTCGTGGCAACATGCATGAATCTGGAGGACACCACGCAAAGTGAAAGAAGCCATACATAGGAAGAAAACATGGCCTGGTCTCACCTATACACAGAAGCTAAAGAAGAGCTCAAAACGTGGTGAATGCGACAGTGCTTCCGGGAAAGGGCAGGGGAGCGGGGTGCTGGCAGCGGGAGCTTGGTTAATGTGAACAAAGCGGCAAATGGAAGGAAGAAGAAGTGCTGGTCCTCTCACAGGGTAATTTACGGTGGATTGCGAAGCAGCCAGAAGAGAGGATTTTGAATGCTCTCAACTGTTTGAGGTAATGGATATGCTAATTAGACTGATTTGATTATTACACAGTGTCCACATGCACCAACATATCACACTGTGCCCCGTAAACATGTGCAATTATTACATGCCAACTTAGTCCATGGAAACAAAGTAAAATGGCTTTTGCTAGAGTCTTAGGGAAGAGAGAAATGATAAGTAAGTGTTTACCGGGTCGGAGATTGTGGTCAGGATGATGAAAAGTTCTGCAGTTGGATGGTGCTGATGATGCTCGTACGAAATTGTGAATTTACTTAATGCCACAGGCTGTACTTTGAAAGTGGTTAAAATGGTAGTTTTATGTTACACACGTTTTATCACAATTAAAAATAAAAGAGTACATGCATTCATTTTGAGAGAAAACAAGTCTCCTCCTTCACCTTGAAGGTGTCAGATCCCAGCACCACACGGACAAAGAGAGAACCTCTGAGCCACATTTAAACTTGTCTGATTTATACTGAGGGCAAATTAAAGAAAGTAATTTATATAATGAAGAGTAAAATTATGGAACTCATTGCCAAAAGAGAAGGTACAGATGTAAATATATCCAAAGACATCTACGAGAAATTGTTCAAACAGTTATTGACAGAAGCCTAACAGAACAAGGAGCAAAGTCAGGTTCGGAGTCACCCTGCGTTTGCATCCCAGCACACGAGCAGCTTCCGGCTCCACTGCCACTGGGCCCCCGTGAGTTTCTGAGGACAGGAATGGGGAGCTGGATGGACCTTCAGGTCTTCCCCATGGTATAAACACTGCACCTTGCACACACCTGGGTCCCCCCAGCTTGTGCACAGTAAGGAGGGACCTCCTGTGACCAGGACAAGTCACCCCTGAGGTGTTCACTGCCTACTTGGGCACGGTGAGGGCAGCACACCTGGCTGTCAGCACAGAGTCACCTCTGAGATGCCCAATGCATGTACATTGTGAGGGGGTCACCCTGGGCTGTCAGCACAGCGTCACCTCTGAGGTGCCCCCGTTCACACGTGTAGCAAAAAAGCTCTGGATTAACAGCTGTCATTCTCAGCTCCCAAAGTGGAACAGGGTGTTGTGCTCATTTTTAAAGCTTTGTTTTGTATTGCATCTGTCTTTATAAATTGACTATTTCTTTTTCCATGTAGGCTGAAGGTACATCTTCAATAAGCCAAGTAAGAGGAGCTTACTTTGTCCACGGCAGTAGGTGTACCTGTTCCCCATAAAACGACGCTCTCGGCGTGGCCGGCACGTGGTCAGTCTTTGCTCAATGGAGGAAAGAATTGATTTGAGGCTACACACGGCCCCAAGCTCAAGGCCACGTTTCCAATGGTACTTTTAAATGCTCTGACAGAAATGTTCATCACTGGGAATGCGATGGCAGGATGAAACAGGTGATTTCTAAAAAAGATGATTTTCCTAGGAAGCCAGGACTTCAGTCTCCACCCTCATCTCCATGCCCTAGTTCTGAGCCTTCTCCTTTTTTCGCCTGCGTCACTGCTGACATGGCTGCGCCCATGCTGAAGTTTCAGTTCAAATAACATCCTCAGAGATGACTTCTGCAGCCACCTTGTCGGATGGAGGTCCTCTCCACCTCACCCTCTCACCTCTGTCAGCATTTTTCTCCCTTCCTTCTTCCCTCTTTCTTCCATGCTCTTTTTTATAACTTCTTACTATTTCAGATTGTTACCTGTTTGCTGGTGTTTATCCTCTGAAGCCAGAAGCTTCTCCTCCTCTGCAGGAGAAGCTGCCACACCCACAGCACCTGGTGCGGCGCCAGACACTGGGCACTTCCCATCTCTGCTTCGCGACCGCATCTGATGGGAGGAGGGAGGGACAGAAAGCCCCTTTGCTGGTCTGTCTGCCCATGAGGGAGGGTGGGCAGAGGGGCAGCCCTGGTCTGTCTGTCCACGAGGGAGGGCGGGC
>NW_022436971.1:24752705-24820070 GCF_009761245.1 Sapajus apella
GAGGGGCAGCCCTGGTCTGTCTGTCCACGAGGGAGGGTGGGCGGAGGGGCAGCCCTGGTCTGTCTGTCCACCACCCCACGCCATTTTGGTGCTTCATCCGTATCTATCTCTACATTGCAGATCTGATCATGTCACTCCCCTGCTCAAGGCTTGTCGATCATTTACCACAGCCTGCAGGATGAAGCCCAGAGTGCTCACTTAGCGTGGCCTCTTCCCCTCTTCTCCCCTACACTCCCCCCGGGAAGGCCCCTCACATGTTCCAAGCACGCCGTGACCCAGCCCCACACCCTGCACTCTGCCCAGTCTCCAGGAGCACCCGACACAGGGACACCTTGGTCACCAAACAGTGCAGGTTTCTTGCAGAGAGAAGTTCTCCCCTCCGTCCTGAGGGGACTCAGGTGATGCTCATGGGATGTGTGGGTGCATGAGAGCTTCTCAGCACGAACCCTCCCTGACTGCTGGAGGTGCAGGCTGTTTCTGCTTGACGTCCATTTCCAAGCACGTCCAACCCGTGGGGCACAGCGTGGAATGCGGCCCAACAGGAATTCATAAACTCTTAAAACATTATGGTATTTCTCTGGTGATTTTTTTTAGCTTGTTAGATATTGTTAGTGTTATTTTACATGTGTCCCAAGACAACTTTTCTTCTTCCAGTGTGGCCCAGGGAAGCCAAAAGGTTGGGCGCTCCTGCCTCCGATTTCTCCCGGGACCAGCAACTGGCCTATCCAGGTCCTGCTGTGTATCTGCTGTGGCTCAATGTCTGAGCCTCCCCAAAGTGCCTGTGTTGAAGCCTAATCCCAAGAGTGAGGGGCCAGGAGGTGGGGCCTTGGGAGATGATGAGGTCATGAGGGTGGAGCCTCATTGGGACTGGTGTCCTTACAAAAGGGACCCCAGAGAGCTCCCTTGCCCCTCCCGTGTGAGGACACAGCGAGAAGGTGCCGTCTAGGAGGAAGGGGGGCCTTTATCAAATACCCAATCCGCCTTGATATTGGCCTTCCAGCCTCCAGGGCTGTGAGGAGTGAGTTTCTGCTGTTTATAAGCTTCCTGTGTGAGGTACTTTGTTCTAGGAACACACATGGACTAAGACAGTGTTTCAAGCACTCTTTGTCTAAGGGACTGCATTGCAACAGTGGCAAAAATACCAGAGAAACCAGCCTTGAAATGTCCCCATGGTTTTAAGGAAGGGTCAAGTGAGCAAAACACAGACTGTTCTTATGAATTCATGGCCCTAGTACCTCTTAGCCAGACACACTTCTACAGCTTCCTGACAGCACACGAACCATGCCTCAGACAGCAGCAGCAGCTCACCCCCAGGTCTGAATCCAACTCCGCTGGACTGAGCCTTCACCCACTGTTCTGAGTGCTGGTCACATGGAAACTTACTAATTCTGGATATTTCAGTCCACTTCTAACTATAGATTTTCTATGCAGCTGTGAATAAGTCACAAAATTCTGATGCCCCAGACATTCTCTAGGATTGGATAACGTTCTCTTTCATGCCATATTGTAAGGGACAAAATATAGAAAAAAAGAGACCATGATGACAGCAGACACTATGAAAGGCAGTGGTACCAGTAATTGGTCGGTTAAAAAAATTTAAACTTACTAAAAAGTTAACATATTTTATCTTATCTTACTTAATGTGTATAAAACCTCCGAGGTTCTACGTACTCCTGCCATTTTAGACATGAAGAAACTGGGCTCAAAGAAGCTGTCTCGCCCAAGTTCATACAGATGTGGGTGGGAATCAGCTTGAGCCCCTTTCTGTGGCTTTGGTGCCCACCTCCTTTGCACTCCACTATGCTGCATTCCTGAAAGAAAGTGGAGTTCAGGGGAGGTGCCTTACCATCTGTTCCTCTCAGCCCCTTCCTGCTGCCCAGTCTTTCCAGCAGATCCAAGAAGCTCTGGGGCCTCCTGCTCAGGAGTTTGCAGGCACAGTTCCCTCTATCCAGGAGGCATCTCTGTCCCAGTGGTTAGCGTATCCTAGAATCAAACAAAAATCCACTTTGGTAGGTGGTGCCTTTATGACACTTTGGATGTTTCTGCGATGACCCCAGACCATTGTGTGTGTCACTTCTGATCAGAATATTTGATTTCCTGCAGCAAACAGATTGAATGTACATATACTGGTGTTGTTACTCGGCATCTATGACTATATTTTCTTGGCATATGAGTTTGACTGTTGACGTAGCCTTTATACCAAATAAGAGGGTCTTTTCTTTAATATGTTGATGACGGGTGTGTTCATTCAAATTTATTCTCACTGCTTCCATCAAAAGATGCCAGATTGGTGCCTACAAATGGCAAGTAAGCATCACAGTGTTTTTAGATTTTATAACTAAAATCCAGTTTGAAGGAACAAGGTAAAGTCCATACTTCCTTTAAGCCTTTCCCCATGAAAAAATCCTCTTTATCTTGACCATTAAACAATAAATTTTTTAAAATGTTTATCAGTCATGCTATCTCATCCCAACCCTTCAAATAAAACTTTCACCTAATTTCTCTCCTGAACATGCATAGCAGTGTGCATTCGCAGATGCAAATGTGGTGTCAAAGAATGGGAAGGGGGTAGATGACCATGTTTCTGGAATAGTCTCCTTCCTCCCTCAAAGGGGAGAAGCATCACATAGAATGTTGAACTTCATTGATCTAGAATAAGAGGCAGATATCATGCATACATTATCACTTCTGAGAGTCTATATTTATTACATCTATAATAGGAAAATTAATCCTGTTAGAAAGCTTGTCTTCCTAAATGCTTTAAACACTTTCTAGTACTTCCCCAGCACACTAATAGCATTTTGATTGTTAAAAAAAAAAACCAGAATTGGTAAAAATTAAACAGTAAGCAATATTTGTTTATATCACAAGATGCTGTCCTTTATGAAAGGTAATTTTTTTTTTACAATACGAACTTACTTAGATTGTGAAATGATTGACATAATGATTGAACAAATATAACAATTCCTTTTAAAGCATATAGTATATGCCTATTTTAAAAGTCTTTGAAGGTAGTTAATATTTATCTAAAATTAAATATGTACCTTCTGGGTGAAGAAAAAAAAGATTGCAGTCAAAACATCAGAACTTTAACCTGTTTATGGATTGGATTGAAAAAAAAATAACTCACCCATCTTATGACCCATATATAGTACTGTCAGAGTAGATTAAATACAGACTTTTTTCCTCTGCTCAGTTTTCTTCTTATGATCCAACTTAGTTTTCTCAAAAAAATAACCAACTACATCAAATCTAGAAATTTTTCCAGTAACCCTAGAATACAGTTTGTTGCTAATTTTGTCTCTTTTCTTTTTGGCGTCCTGGACCCTTGAGAGCAGAATGTTGTTCACGTCCTAAAGGAAGGAATTAAATGATTCCTGAAAACAGATGATGGAACTCATCGTGATGACTTCAAGTGAATTACCTTCAGCTTTTTGTAGGGAACACTGCATCTGGTTAAGACTTTTTTGGTAATAATCTTAGTATTATGTAGTTTTAGAGTTTGGTCATCAACTAGACCAACTACCTCATTTTACACAAAAAGTAGAGGAGTGACTGAGCCATCTGTCAAAAACAGCTTCATGTGTTTTTGACAGTAAAGAACTGGGGTGCTTTCCTTTGCACTACCAGCACAGCCAATGGATTTAGCACATCAGATTGTATTGACACAATACAGCTGACTCTTGAACAGCAGGGGTTTGAAAGGGTCCACTTTCAGATATTTTTCAAACGTGGGTCGAAAACACAGCAGCTGGAGGGTGTGAAACCCACGCAGAGGGAGGGCAACTTTCCCTATCTGCGTGTCCCACAGGCCCCACTGTGGGATGTGAATGTGCCTGGCTTTCGGTATCTGCTGGAACCAGTCCCAGGAGTAGAACAAGGGGTGACAGCACACGTTTCTGGTGACTGGAGAACTCCAAGGGGTCATCTTGACAATACCATTAACTTGAAAGTTCAGTAAAGATTAACAAATCAGTGGTACACTCTAAGTTTGTTAAAGCCTGTAGAAATGGTTTCTATAATATAAAATGAGCAGCACCTAGATAATTTTAGCACAGAACTTGGTAAAGATAAATGAACACATAAATTGTCTGATTCTTAATAGCAAGGTCTCATTCATCCAAAGACCGTCAGCTCTGATGCCTCTCCTGAGTGAGGCGGGAGGCTGGGCCCACATTGCATGGGAGAAAGGGCACATTCAAGGAATCCATTTGTCCCATTACAAACTGCAAAAGAAGAGAGATAATATTAATTACCAGCAAGTCTTCCTTGGCAGGTAGAATTTGCGTGTGTGCGTTGGGGGGAGGATAGATCCTGCTGGTATATTATAGAAATTTAGCTTTTCATTTTATAAAACACTATTCTAAAAAAGTCTACATAAATTAAAAATAATATGTGAAAATGTCATGTTTTCTTCTTTTGCCATACAAAATGTTTTTGAAAAACTGTCTTACACCAAGCTATTTTACAACAGTAGAATCTTCACATGCTTGTTTTCTGGAAGCTGTTGTTTACACCGGCTGCGAGGTGGGCCTAGCGCAGGACCGGAGCCGGGCAGGGGAGGGCCGGCCCCATCGCCCCATCGCCAGGCGTCGCTCTTGCCGGAGGAACGCAAATGGGAAGGGGAAAGGGAGAAGGAAAAATGCCTCCTGGTACGTGCCTAAGATCTATTTGACATACATTGTACTTTTTCCTGAGCGTATTTTAACAGAAACGTTCACATTTCAGTCGTGTTGCCTGCAAAAAGAAAAAGAAGAAAAGCCTCGCTGTGAAATCAAACCATCTGTTTTTAAAGAGCCCCGAGGGCGCGGGGCGGGGTCCTGAGGGTCCCATTTCCCACCTTCGGTCTCCCCGTCGCCTCCCCGCGCGGCACGTTCCCATCCCGAGGAAGCGCAGCCGGTGCGGGGCGAGGAGAAGGACTCGAGATGCCAACGTAGAGACCGGGCGCGGAGCCTCCTCCCGCCTCCCCGCGCGCACCTGCTCCGCCAGCTCCTGCCGCGGGCTCCCCGCGACGCCCCGACCACGCTGCAGGTTCAATCCTCGCCCGCTCCGCCTTTCCGGACTGCACTCAGAACACCTTTCCCACCCAGATCGCTGGCTTGGAAGACGTCCAGCTCCTGCCCAGAAAGCACCAATCGGATGGGAAAGTGCGCAACGCACTGACCATACATTTTACAAGAATAAAACAAAAGACGCAAATTGCTGCACTTTCACGGACGTGCCGGGCTTCATCCAAAGAGCCAAACTTTCTCAAAGACCAACCCGGGAGGCACCTGGCGTCCTGCGGGCGTTTCCCTCCAGGGCGCGAGGTACCTGCCGGCCAAAGGTCCAGCGCCGAGCAGCGGGCAGGCGGCGCGGTCCTGGCCGGGGAGCGGCCTCGGCTAGTCCTCTCGCGGGGGGCCGGGGGGGGTGCCGGTTATGCCCCTCCTGGGCGGTCAGCCGCGCGCATCTCGGGGCCTGGGGAGTCCTAGCCGCCCGGCTCGACCCGCTCCCGCCTTCAGGACGCCCCACCTCGGGACGCAGGCGTGGGACCCGAACTTGGGGACCTGGGATCGGGCGGGGCGGACCCCTGGGATGGTCATGAGAGCGGACCCCAGGACCGCCGGCGGATCGGACCCCTCCAAAGCAGATAGACTCTAATTGACTTATTAAATGTAGAAGCAATCAGGCAGCTCCCATTTTAATAGCCCAAGATCTACATTTAGACAAAAACAGAACCGAGTTCCTGGTAAAGGCGTTTCTTCTCATCCTGTCACAAGTGACAGGAACGGAGGGAAACAGCCTGGGGGAGGGGCGGGGGGAGGAGACGCGGGGGGAAGAGGAGGAGACGCGAGACGGGGAAGGTGGGGAGGGAAGGGGCGCGGGAGACGCGGCGCGGGGGAGACGCGCGGGAGATGCGGGCGGGGGGCGGGGGCGGGGGTGACGGAGATCCGCATGGGGGCACGGACAGTCCAGCGGCTTCTAATTAAAGCCCGGCTCGGAGCCCTCGGGGACCCGCCTGACGTCGGCGGGCGCGGGGATAAGAAGCGCCCGGAGGTTCGAGGCGGGAGTCGGCACCGGCGCACCCAAGGCGGTCGCGGGTGCAGCGCTCGGAGCGGCCAGTCCCCGAGTCCCCGCGTCCCGTGCGCTCCGCCCGCCACCGGGCATGGAGTAGTGGCGCAGCTCGGGGCGCGGGGACAGACGCGCACAGACGGCGAAGACACCGGCGGCTCCAGGTGACCAGCCCGCTCCCGGCGCGCAGGTGGCCCCGGGGTGGCGCGGGGCCGGAAGGGCTCCCAGAGTGCGGCGCGACCCGGGCCGGAGCGAGGGTCTCCTCCGTGGGCTTCGGGGACTCGGCGCCCGCCGCGACCACCGCACAAAGGCGACGCTGGGAACTTGAGCGCGGCCTCCGGGCCCGGCGCGCGGCGCCGCGTTCTTGGAGGTGGGCGCGGAGGCGCGGCCCCTGCGAGGTCCCTCGGGCCGAGGCGCTCCCCCGCGCCCGCGGCTTCCGAAGGGGAAAGAAAGTTGCGCTCGCGCCGGGCACAGCGCGCTTGGCGGACGCGGCCTTTTGGGTGAAAGTTAGGAGGGGCGGCGGCGGGTTCCGGGGGGCTCCGTTCGGCCCCAGCTGCGGCCGCTCCCGGTGGGCGGGACCTCGGACGGGGTCGTCGGGGCAACCGCTGGTCCTCACCTGCGGGCTCGGCGGGCGCCTCCTCGGGGTGCGCGGAGCCGGGTCCAGCGCCCGCGGCTCCTCCCGCTTCCTCCCCGCCCCGCCCCGCGCTCCCCCCTCCCCCGCTGACTTTCTCCCCGGCCCCCCGCGCCCCTTCTCCTGCAGCGAGCCCAGCTCCCGGCGCGCGTCTGAGCCTCCCACCCCGCGGCCCCGAGCGCACGATGCGCGGACCCGGGCGCCCGCTCCTCCTGGGGCTGCTGCTGGTCCTGGGGGCGGCGGGGCGCGGCCGGGGGGGCGCGGAGCCACGGGAGCCGGCGGACGGGCGCGCGCTGCTGCGGCTGGTGGCGGAGATCGTCCAGGAGCTGCGGAGGCACCACGCGGCGGAGCTCAAGGGCCTGCAGCTCCTCGAGCGGGACTGCGCCCTGGGCCGCGCGGAGGCGGCGGGGCTGGGGCCTGCGCCCGAGCAGCGAGTAGGTGAGTGCGACCGAGCGCCCGGGGCCGAGGGTGCGGGGAAGCGGAATTGTCTTTGAGACACACGTTTCTAAACGAGAAATCAATTTTGACTATTGAACAGCAGGATTATTTTTTTAAAGAAAAAGAAAATAGCAGCAATAGGTCCGCGCCTGAGGCCTGGCGGCGAAACGCCCGGTCTCCTCCTGGCGCGTGGAGCGCGGCGCGGGCTGGTGATTTCCGCACACAACTGTCACCGGCACTTTGGAAATGGAAGCATTTCCAGCAAAGCGCTCCCAACTGAGAAGGAGGCATCCAGGCTCCTTCACGGCCCTGCCCAGAGTGGTGGCCCACGGGGAATTTCCCAGGAAAGCATGAAAGCTTCTAATGCTTTTGTGACACAATCAGGTCAAATATGAGAAGGTCAGTCTTATCCCGGCTGCGTGAAGTTAGGAGTGAATGAAAACTCACTAGGGAGATGCCTTGCGAGTGTACGACGTGGATGTGGACGCCCCTCTTGCAAGGGCCTGGCTTCACGCCCCCTCGGAGCTCAGCCAGGAGCCCGGAGCAAGGGAGTGTAAACACGCAGGAACAAAGCTGGACTCAGAGGGGACGTCCGCAGGATTTTCCCCACCCACTGTGTGCCGAGAGCCCTGGTGGTGGAAGTTTGCTTGACAGAGTCTTTCTGTAGTGAATACCTTATAAACCAGGTTAATGCATATTTCCACTAATTTACACCTAAATATTTAGAAAAAGTAATGTTCTAGA
The DNA here is from genome assembly GCF_009761245.1 of Sapajus apella. Lineage (NCBI taxonomy): Eukaryota > Metazoa > Chordata > Mammalia > Primates > Cebidae > Sapajus > Sapajus apella. Next base: position 24,760,570 of record NW_022436971.1, read on the forward strand.
ACCCATTTTTTTTGTTTGAAGGGCCACATTTTCTCTAAAAACTTTGAAATGTTGTGGGATTTGATTCCCAAGGTCCTCAAAATTAAAGTGTCTAAAAGTGACTAGAAGTTAAATGTTTAAAAGAAAAAAAAAAAAGTTTTCTTAACTCTATGACGCTGTGGTTGTCTGCATCCTGCGGGGAGAGAGCAGACGTAATCCTGGAGCTTCAGGAGTAGTTACTGTGATGCTGAGGCTTCTTCACTGTCATGCTTTGCAATCCAGGGCCCCCCATTTTTTTTTTTTTTTTTTTGGTGCAAAGCAATTTGACTAATGTGGAGTTTCCATTAATTTTCTTCAACATTCACTTAAGATCACATTGTCAAAAAATGCTTCCTTCGAGCAATAAAATACTTTCTTTTCCCTGAAACAGAAATTGTTCCTCGAGATCTGAGGATGAAAGACAAGTTTCTAAAACACCTTACAGGTAAGTTTTCTCCTCCGTCCTCGCTTTTCCCAGAGCTCCTTTGCACCTGAGTCTTCATGATCTGTTTCTTCTTCCGTGTTGCAGGTCCTCTTTATTTTAGTCCAAAGTGCAGCAAACACTTCCATAGACTTTATCACAACACCAGAGACTGCACCATTCCTGCATGTAAGTAACAGCACTGGATTTTTATAAACTGCAAGCACAGTGCAGGCCGTGGTTCCCACCTCCTTCCATTTCCTCAGAGGCCCCTGCCTTCTTTGCTCAAATTTGCCTATTCCTTCCTCACTGTGGAGTTAGGGGCCAAGATGGCCAGACCATTGCAGAAGATAACTAACTTCTGCATCAGCTAATGCCAAACTGGGAATTATTTATAGTCACTGGAATAACAGGCTCTAGGGAGGGCTGAACTCCTATTCTCCTCTTCTCTGCCAGTTCCCGTCCAGTGCTCATGTTTGTGCATGCTCTACTGTGGCAGTCAAACAGATGTTAAAAATGAGTTGCTAAAATGACTCCAAGAATAAGATTGACCTGGACCACTGCTCTGACTAGAGACTTTTTCTTCCCATTAGTATTTACAACCTTATCACCCACAAATTTCATTGTGATTTCAAAACTGTTTCTCTGGCTGGCTCCATCACTCTTCAGAAACACAGAGCTGCCCTTGTCAGCCCAGCTCTCAGCGGTAGCTTTCTCTCCTGTTTCTTTTCAGTCTTCCTAACCCGCTTCTGCCTATTTATTCATAACAAAACATTCCCCAAAAGTAGCTCCTTGTTCTCTTCATTGTAGTCTTATTAGCTACAGTGACAGAACCCTAACCTATTTTTTTTTAATTTGGACTCCAGCTTTTATTCATTTAAGGCTAAGAGGAGAAAAGCCATGCAGACACTAGGAATACTGCTAGCCGCCATCAGCGCCCTCCAGCCGGGCCAGGCAGCAGACCACACTTGCTGTCCTACCTTCCCCTCCAAAAACAAACAAATCAAAAGCCAATGTACACAAAGTGTTTTTCTTTGTTTGGGCAGCAAAATTACCTGAAATAATAACCATCATTCATAGGACTTCTTCTGAGTGCCAGGTGCATGTCAGTGAGCCTTAGCCCACTGAAGTGGCAACACCAGCACTTTCTGGACAAAGCGAAGGCACATACACATTTAGCACCCACCACACCACCAGCACGGAGACGCATGGAACACAGCCTCAGCCTCTGACCATGCCACTGGTGACACCATCCTCATGCCAAGGCCAGCAGCACACACCTCCTGAAGGGTTTTGTTTCTGTATTCTCGCTGCTGGGCCTCACCCTTCCACGTGGACCCAGCACGCTAGGACTTTCCTGTTTTCTTCTTTTGGAATGCAATCACCTTCTATTGGGAATCATTAATCTGGCTCTTCGAGCTAGAAAATCTTGTCATTTGTATTGTTTTAATGTGCGTATATTTTATATTAAATATTTTCTTACAGTAATAGGATCATAGATTCCAAATTTCCAAGTGACCTCTGAGTCATTCAGTCTCATCTTTTCATTTATAAATGAGGAAGTGCTTTTGTGCTGCCAGATAGCAGTAAAGCTAAGATGTAGATCTCAGGGTGAACTCTGCAGACCTTTTTCCAGGGCATCGTGCTGTACCCCTACTCGATATTTCCTTGTGCTCACAGCAACTCAGCTGTGTGATCCTAAGCTCCTGGTCGCAGCTCACCCCAGGTCAAGGAAAGGGAGAAGGCTGGTAGATCTCTGCCTTTGGAGACCGGTGGCTACTTTGTTGCTTTCTGCCTCTTCTTAGCCCACAAAGAGCTGGAGAGCTGAAATCGGACCACTTCTGTGCTTTGTTAGGCTATATGAAAGAAAATCCTTGGGCTCCTGGAATGTCAGACCTGAAGGAACTTTAGTGCCTTCTCACTCGAAGTGTGGTCCTGTGGGGAGTTCGCTGAGAATGCAGAACCAAGTCCCATCTAGACTTGTTGAACAAAATCTGCGTTTTAACAAGATCCCCAGGTGATTGGTCTGCACATTGAAGTTTGCCAGACATTGCTGAAAACACGTGGGTTGAGCTGGAAGTGTAGTCAACTGCGACCCTGGACATGACGCAAGTGGAAGTTTTTACAATTCATTGATTAGATCTGCCATTGGAATCACACAATCCACTGCACCCATGATATGGAATCTGTTTAGCAAAACTGCATTCTGAAAAGCATGGTGCTGCTGAAAGAGAAAGGCAGACACTGGCTTCAGATGGCCCAGTGTCGCCGTTACAGCACGCTTTTCCCTTTGAAAAACCCCTAGCAATATGTGCCACAAATATTTAGGAGGCATATTTTTGGAAGTAGAGCTAGCTACTTATCTAGCTAGCTTATTCGCATTTATCATTGTCAACCTCCCCATTCAATTCAGATTTTCAGTCGAGTCTAAATTCTCCCATTTTTAAGTAGGATTTTGCTATTCTTGAGAAATAAACTGTAATAATTTATTAACAATTACAGCTTTCCATAGATCCTCAAAATTCCCTTATGGCCAGGATCATTGCACCTTCTCAGTTTGTATAGGCAGCATGAGCAGAATAGTGGAATGGGAGACTGTGTTCATACTGAGGAGTATCAGTCTGCAGTTAGAAACAGGCATGTTGCTTCTGTTCGCCATCCAGTCCACGCCTCTGCTCTGCTGCCTTGTGACCCACTTTCTGTAGAATTTACAGGCAGAAGGCTTTGTGTCATGGTCAACTCAAGCTGGGATTCAGCCCGCACATAACCTAGAAGTGACACAAGGGTATGGAAGGACTGTCATGTAGAAAGCAAAATGAAGTTATTTCTGAGAGGAGCAATGGGCAGCCAGCTCAGCCATGCCGTCTTCGTGCCTGTCCCTCCTCCCTCCGCAGCGCCACTTAAATCATCCGACTTCTGCCATTGAAGCTTAAGCCCTTGAAGCACCATAAATTATTAAGTCAACAACTTAGAACCCATGCCTGCAGACTACAGACTCTGTATTGCTTCCAGGGAATTCAGACATTTAAAGAAATAAATGGCTTTAGTAGCTGATATACTTGCAAAAGATGCTATTTTTGTTTTAAATTAATGACAAGTGTCTGTGATTTATTTTCACTATAGACTATAAAAGATGTGCCAGGCTTCTTACCCGGCTGGCTGTCAGTCCAGTGTGCATGGAGGATAAGGTAAGCTTGGACACGCACTGGAGCACACACCAAAGGGAATCCCGCTTGGGACATGAAAAATTCATGGGAGTTTAGGAACATGTGTTCTTTGGCTGAGGTAGCTGTATTCTACACAGAGTTGGCACAGCACTCTTACTATCTCAGTGCTGAAAGCCGCCCTACTGGCTTGTCTACAGTGCCCAGGCAGCTGCTGTTAACTGTTCACTGTACGACACACAGGCACCAGGCAGGTCCTGCTCTACCCAGTTTCAGCATGTGAGTACATAAGCCAGAAACAGACTAAAACTGCACTATTCACTTCAAGGCACGCATTCATTCAGTAACGCAAGTGAAGATGACCAACATTATCCATGCAGATTCTCACATCTGGTAAATGTTTGAGTTGGAATCTATCATTATGACAATAAGCTCACAAAGAACAGCTATCCTCTTTAAAGGTTTCTATCAACTTTTTTTTCATAGCCTCTAATAAGTAAAAATGTAAATGCATATCATATTAACTACACTTTGCACCTGGGCCCTTCAAGGGCTGATAGGCAACATATAAGACCCATCAGTGGATGTTTTGAAGGGTAAGGTTTTATTTCCCTGACGTAAATGCCACAGAATTCAGTCACTTTAGACAGCAGGATGAAACTGTAATTTCACCAACTTTATACGTACTGCGTGTCTTGTATGTGCAGGCACTGCCAGATGCTGGCTACACCGGCACAACTAAGGTAGGCCTCCTGCCCATTGATGGCTGTCCAGCACATTCATGAAAAGGGAGTATTTTTCTAGTGGTTTCTCTAGTACGTCTCATGTAAAACGGATGAGGGTAGGGGAGTGCTCTTTCCTATACAGATGTGATCTCTAAGGAGAGGCAGCGCTTATGAATATTTAGGCGGCAGCAGCAGAAGGGTTGGGTGTGTGGCCCCTGCCCCGGCAGGAGACAGCGCGGGTCCTGCCCATGTGTCCTCCACTCCGTCTTTCCTAGCAGAAGCAACTGCTGCTAGTGAGAGGAGTGGCACTGGGCAACGGAGGCCAGTGAGCAATGGCGGCTGAGGCTGCGCTTTTTCTTTGGCGGTGGTGAAGGCATGGAGCTGAGAAGTGCTGTGGTCACGCCCCGCGCCCTGCCCTTCCGGTCCTCTCAAGCTTCTCCTCCTCCTGTGTGTCGCAGATACTTTTTCTGTATAAATCAGTGAATAGATGTATGTTCCTGGCACCCCAGGTGATACACCAGAAATGAGAATGTTAGTTTTTTACATATTTCTTTATAATTAAATCACACTGCTCCCAGAGATGAGCCAGGGATGTCCTTGGAAATTTTCCATTTACTTACAAGTGAGGAGAGCCAATTCCCCATGGTCTCAGCTGATAGAAGAGCTACTCCGTCCACGTGCCCATTAGCCAACCCCCGCCCCCCTCCACGGGCTGCTGCTGGAGGCAGTTGCACCGAAGGACGTGGTCACACGTCCGTGGGACACGGGCTCCTGCGTGGGTCTCTGCGTGGGCACGTCATGCTTTGCCAGACGCCACATTGATGCCCCACAGGAAAACTGTGGCAGAACCCCCTTGAGAGCCCCCAGCACCCTTCACATCACTCTCTGGATCACCGGACAACCATAACAAAGCCTGACTGACAACGAGACGCAGGTAAAGGTTAGGACAAGGCCCAGGCTCACAAGCTCCTGTTCCCAAAAGGCCATCTGCTCAACAGCCACAGGTGTCACGGCTGTTAGCTGGGTTCATTTTGGCCATGACATGGGTAAAGTCTAAAACATTGATACCCTGTTAACTCTAATTTCGTAACTTCTATTTTTTTAGATTGATTTCTTCAGATTCCAAAAGGTTTAAACAGCAAAGAAATTGTTACGTTGCTGGTCACTGCAATGTAGATACAGTGCAGAGTTTTGCTGAGCTTGGCAGGCCTCGGTGAGACAGCAGGGGGCACGGCAGGCGTCCCAGGGTGCCCACGCTCCTGCAACGAGGTGGCATGGGGAGGGCCCTGCGGACCCCAGTTCTGGTTCCACTGGTTGACAACCAGCCACATGCGCTTCTGTCCTGACACATGAGGATGGCAGGGCAAGACTGCAAGCCGTGACCTTGTCTCCTAAAGAAAGGCCCACAGCCTGAGAAAAGCAGGCCTTCGGCAGGAAAGGCTTTGCCCTCCTCATCTCAGAGCAAATCCATTTGCCAGTTTCTGAAGCTCATTAATAGACCCCTTCAGGCCAAAGAGAACAGTGTCCCAGCTGCCCTCCCTAAGTCACAGACACACTTTATTGTCCAGACTTACAGGTCAGTTAATCAGAAGCCTGAGCTCTGGAATACTGTCAGAGAATTGGAGTTTTGAGTAGTGAGTACAGAGTGTACGCTCCCAAATGCAGCCTAATCTTAGTGACCCTGAAGTTTACCATTCTTTTAAAAATAAATACCAATGGTTTAGACATTTGAGCATAGAATGCTAGAAACAAATGTCTAATCTTGATTATTAGCTTTATAATCCTGTGAACACTGAGGTTGCAGAACTGCCAGATAAAAATCTCTGTGGCCTGGACTACTGAGGATTCTGATAACACAAGACTAAGCACTCTTCTTCAAGCTTTAAGCATTCACGTGGCTCTGTGTTGACTTTCATTGCTTTAACATCGCCGCCATGTAGTTAACTGCAAAAATAAGTCATTTTTCAAAATACAATAGACTGCGCTTTTTGGAACATAGAGAAACACAGATGCACTCTTAGACTGCCTGTGTTTATAAACACGTTGTCCCCCCTAACTGAAGTGCCAGGTCTTCTGGAATTCATGGTAAGAGGTGTGGATAGTCATATCAAACGGAATGTACTTGTTTTCAGCAGTGAGCACAGCTGTACAGGAGCAGCACACCAGGAGCCATGAGAAGTGCCTTGGAAACCAACAGGGAAACAGAACTGTCTTTATACACATCCCCTCATGGACAAGAGATTTATTTTTGCAGACAGACTCTTCCATAAGTCCTTTGAGTTTTGTATGTTGTTGACACTGTTTGCAGATATATATTCGATAAATCAGTGTACTTGACAGTGATATCTGCCACTCTTATTTTTTAAAAACACAAAAGGAATGCTCCACATTTGACATGTAGTGCTATAAAACAAATGCAGAGAATATTTCATTTTCTGGATTGGGTGAAATTGCAAAAAATATTCCTTTAGAAACGTAAGCAGAATCTTAAAGTATATTTTCATATAGCATATGGTATGATTTGATATTCCGTATTACTTTCACAATTCCCAGGGTATTATTTGGAACGGCATAAAAAATTAAAATTTCAGTCATGTTTTAGAGACAGTGGAGTGTAAGTCTGTGGACATATCCAGGCTAATTTTGTTGGTCCTTTGTATAATAAATGTAAAATAGTATTCCAGCTATTGTGCAATATGTAAATACTGTAAATAAACACAAGTAATAAATGAAGTGTTTGTTATAATGAATAGTCTTCAAAGTGACTCTCTACCTCTCTAATGAGTTTATTGTTGGGAATTCATGTTTTACAGATCTACTGAGAGATCATTACACTGGAAAAGGTCACAGAATATAAAAGGCATAAATACATGAAACTTGAAGCCTGAGAATTTCTGTAAGGGATAATTAGTATTTTTTAAAGTAGAGGCTACTATATATTGGTGACATAATTTCTTAAGATAGGCCCTGATTTGCTGGGAGATATTCCAAACAAGGTTGTATCCATTATTTCCCAAGTGATTTTGTAATCACGAAAATGCTAAACTAAGAGGAAGCTTAGGAGTTCTAAGCAGTGTCAAAATTTTACATGTAGACTTACTTTAAACAAATCTAACCAGATCCCATGTAAGAAGCTGCATTCAGCAAAGCAACGGGTTTCTCTGTTCAGTGCCCTTGTCGGCACAGTATTATCTGGGAACAGCCATCAAGAAGTCAAGGGTCCTAGGATTTGTTTGAGGATCTGTATTTTATATAGATTAACATTTAAGAAAAACTGTAGGATTTTACTTACAAACATAAAAGAAGAGTACGAAATTTTGAGTTTGAGATTATTAAAAGCAATTACTGAATGAAGAGAACAGGGTATAACTTCTGAAGTGATGTTATGTAATCCTGTTTTCTAATTATAGCTAATTACTTGACCTTTTCTTGCCAACTTTTTAAGGATATCATATTCAAATATCCACTCTATTCATAATCCCCTAAGATTTCTGCATGTCTGAGTAATTCCAACAAGAGCAAGACTCACTGGGTTTTCGAGCTTTCTTCCTGTGAAGACAGCCTGGCACTTCCACGTGGCACCATGGGGAAACTACTCACTTTCATCTGGCAGCAGTTCATCCTCCAGGCACGAGTGAGTCAGGGATCAAACGTGTCTCCTCTCCCCAGCACTGCATGGGACCCTCAGGATACTGAGGTCCAGTCCTGGCCAGGCAGCTGTGCGTACTGCACAGGAGGGCTCAGCATGGGGCGACGTTTTTAGAGGATGGTGTTGGGCAAGGGGGTTTTCCAGCTGCAGGACCTCAACCTTCTTTCAGAAACCAGACATTATTATATGGGGCAGCAATGTGCTTATTTTCATCATTTATCCTCATCCTGAAGATAAATATGCACACATAACATCACAGATCATGTAAAAAGGAAAATAGTTTTCAAATGCTTCCTTGTCAATAAAAATCAGGCAGACACCAGATTCATATCTCTGGCTGTATTTTTATAAATCCCGTTTATTTTGAAATATTCATATGATTTTGACATTAACTCAAAATACACAAATTACTTGTATCTGCCTATACATTTAGAAGAATACTTAACAATCAATATTTATGCATGCCAAATAAAACTTTTCCCAATTTTTAAAATTATTTTTAAAAATAAGCCAATTTATATTGGACATTTGGGTTATATGTGCATATAAAAGTCATATTCCTCAGCTAGTCTAACTGACCACAGATAGACTAGCATACAAGTGGTGTTCTTTCTGGATGGAGTTAAGTTTCAGAGGCAAAGTGGTTCAGATGGGAGCAAATGAGCTGACCTCCTCATGAAGTAAACTCGACAAAATCAAGAAGTATTAAAGGTGCTAATGACTGATTCCATACATCTTTCTGTCTTCTCTATCTTTTCAATATACAAGTATGCACTATGGGTGTGTATAAATTAAAACACTTCTATACTGTGAGCTCCTACGGAGGGGCTACTGTGAATACATAAAAGGCCCTAGGGAAGAGAGAGGTAGCGCAGGGGAGCAGAGGGCACCTGCCCTCCATCAGGCCATCCACACAAACCTACTGAGGAGGTAGACTCGATGATCTAGGTCTCAATGGGCTTAGATGTTGACCTGGACCTTCAAGTGGGGTTTTCCTTCATTGTATTTTATGTTGTTTGTTCAACTATTTTTGTAATTGGGGCAAAGTGAGATGTTCAACTAGTCTAAGAATGCTTTATATACCCCATAAACTGTCTGAGTCAAAGGTTTTTATTTATTCTTCTGCCAATCACAACTGATTTCCACCTAGAATTATTTTGTAAGGTAAGAAACAGTTAAGTCAACTGAACAAAGAGCTGGGGCTTTGGGCTCTGGAACATTATTACACACTGACTGGGAAACGCAGGGCCTCAGGGTGGGGTCTAGTCAGGCTGGCTGCAGCAGGGCACAAACCTGCCTCAGTGGGCCTTCTCCAAGAACGCTCTGCAGCACCTGACACACTGCTGGTACACCGCCTCAAAGTCAGAGTCATTCCCCTAAATGGACAGGAAAGAGAAGAAAATGGCAAAACCTGAATAACAAAAACATCCTTAAGACAGTCTAATCTGTTATTTAATGTGGCAGAATATAGACATGTTGGGTCTTCATACTATAAAACATAAACTGTACTTACATAATAAGGATCTTCAATAATAAGTTGTTTTTGTGGATCATAGCTCCCAAGTAGTTCAATTTTAGCTTTGCAGGTTTTAACTTGATTACTTTTTCTATTCAAATCTCTGTAAAATTGAAACATGAACTTAGTTTTCTAATCTATGGTTTCGAGTTAAACAGGGACATCTGTTAGGGTCTTATGAAACGTCCATATCAAAATCAAGACAGAGTGACCTGATTTGAAATGAAGCAGAACACACGGCAGGCCTATGTGGCCCTTTCTACAGCTGTATGCCACCACCCTCTCTCTAGGCAAGAGAGCTTGCAACAGCAGCTTATTCTTACTGATTTTGTTACACAAAATATTCAGTAATTATATTTTCTCCCACAAAATACGTTTTGAGACAATCAACCAAGTTTCAGAGAAGAAACAAAGGTGATAGGGACCTAAAACACATGAGCCAGCCCCAAAACAAAGGGCTACCAATTCCATCCTCAGGTGTCTTGACACAGTACTTCCTGCTGCATGACCCATTCCTTAATTACTCTTCCTTCTTTTATTCCTCAAGCCTCTGCCCAAGCTGAAAACTCAGCTTCACTCTAGACTTCCACCTTTAGCTTTCACATTGCTACAAAAGAAAAAGGCAAACTTAACTAAGCACCTCCATTAATTTAACAAATTTCAACTGAGCACCTGCGACAGATGAGTCGATGAGTCAGGCATGTGCTTTACGTGGGAACGGAACAGCCAAGTGCTCCGGTGCATGAACTTTCTCCGGTGCACGAACTTTTACAGCTCAAGAGTAGGTGCAGGAAGAGAACTGAGGGCAGAGCTAAGTCTAATGCACAATCTGGCCTACTGACAGGGCAGCGGAATACCTCTAGAAAGAGATGAATTTCAGTTGACCCGTGAGGGGCAAATAGGAGCCAAATGGCCCAAGCAGCAAGGAGGAGCTTCCAGGGAGAGAAGGGCACAAGCAAACGTGAGGCTGCAGGAGTTCCGCTTGCCCCACACAAATAAACACGGTGCTCAGTACCAGTCAAGGCACATGGAGTCTTCTAACAAGGTTTTTTTTTAACGATACCTATAAGCTATGGTGTCAGGGAAAACAATGAGAACAGAGTAAGGACTGAAAAATAAAAATATAAAAATGCATGCATTTTAATAAAAGGCCTAATTAATAAAAAAATAAAAACTTGCATCCCTGTGTGTTCAATTGTACAAAAGTAATTAAAAGCATAGTTTATCTTCATCAAAAACATTTAGTATTTATGAATAAGTGGCAATGCAAGTTAGAATCTTGGAGTTACAGTAAATCATGATTAGTTCCTCATGGCGCCATAAGCAGGGGACTGGGGCGGGTGCATATGGCAGGGCCCTGTTTCACTGCACCTAGGCTTGAATCCCACCACATCCACACACTAACTGTGTGAACTTGGGGACATAACAACAAACTTGTTCTCATGCAGAGCAATGTGCCTGATACAAAACTATCACAGCCAAGCTAGTTCTCAGATCAAATCATGCTATTAATAACTGGACTTTCCTTTTCTAAGGTGTATCTCCTTTTAAATACCTATGAGACAATTTTAAATTACTAAATTTTTTGCTGTTCTAAATAAATAGAGACCATCACTGACTATTAAAAACTTTAAAATAATAGAAAAAGTAAATTTGGAAAAGAAATTACTTGGCCTACTACTGAATTGAGAGTTGAACAGAAACATTCTTCAGAAACAGGATTACCTCAGATTGCTTTCATCCATACATAGTATATAATCAAATGTGGCAAAATCTTCTTTGGTAATCTAAAATTGAATAAAGAAGTCAAAATACAGTATTTATATTTATACCATTCAAGCCTAGAGGATGCAAAGTAGTACTAAAAGAAAAAAAAAAAAAAAACTGCTGTATTTGTGCTTGTTACTCACTATCTAATTAAATAATTTTGAGGGTACTTTTCAGTTAAAATAGAGTTAACCTAGTTCCCAAAATTGTACTGCAAAGAAATTTTGTATTATGAAGTTCCATAAAAGAATCATACAACAGTATAATGTGTAGACACAATGTTTACACATCAGCTTCAGTTCCTTACTAACAATGTATAATACAGTCGAAGTACTGAAATGTCACATATTTAACCCCTTCATTACTCTATTTTTCTTGCACAAGCACTGAACGTCCTGGGCCCCAGTGACAAACACCAAGCCAAGCGGACAGAGCCTGTCCTGTGGCACTGCCCTTCCACACGCAGGACGCACAGATGCCTTGAAGGGAAGAAAGCAGAGAGGCGGTACAGACAGCTTCGGGGCAGGGAGGAGGAGGAGTATTAAGGAGGGTGGTCAGAGGTGCTCACTAAGAAAGAAACACAGGAGTAGTAACCGATAATCCTTTATTCTGATGGAAGATCCATAATTTAAACCTGACACAGAAGAGAATGCCACTCAGTGTTTCTACTGATTATAACCTGAAAGCTTATCACTGTTTTCTGACATAATCTATAAATACGCCTACTTAAAATATAAATGAAAAAATTGTTTTGTGAATTTCGACTACTATAAATAAATGCAGAATAAGAAAGAACAGAAACATACCTACTGCAGAACAAAGGTGGAAAGTTTAAGTTTCCTAATAAACTTGTTCTTTTAAACAATGAGAAGCTTTGGATTTAGTATGCACTTCCAATCACAAAATGGGCTGTACTTTGTCAACCCTCCCAAGACACTCACTTATTTCAAAATCTAGAATGAGTGTCATACTGACTTTTCTCTCTTTTTTGTTTTTAGAGAAAAGGTCTCACTCTGTCACCAAGACTGGAGTGTGGTGGCAAGATCACGGCTCACTGCAGTCTCAATCTCTTGAGTTCAAGCCATCCTCCTACCTTGGCCTCCCAAATAGCTAAGACTACAGGCACATGTTACAGCACCCAGCTAATTTTTTAACTTTTTTTTCATAGAGATGGGTCTCACTATGGTGTCCCGGCTGGTCTTGACCTCTCAGGCTCAAGCAATGTTGAGCCTCCGAAAGTGTTACTAGGATTGTGAGTGTGGCCCACCATGCCTGGACAGTGTTATGTTATTTCTCCAAATTAAGTTATGTGAGAAATGCTCTAGGATTTAATACTAAACTCGTTCTAAATTCTGGACTAATTGTAAGTTTTTCATAAAAAAAAAAAAAAAAAGACAGTGACTGTTACATGATTTTTAGATGTTACAATAATTGAGAAGGAAAAGAAACAGCTATAATTTAAGTAACAAATACACAGTAGTGGATTTCCACTTGCAACTGTAAATGAACCAGCTTGTGGCAAATCATTCCTACTATGAAAAACAACTAGAAACCCCATATAAATCACCAAAGCCCCTCCAAAACCATCAGAGTGCTCCAGTGACAATCAGGCTTTGTGGGCCACACAGCCTCTCTAGCTCTGCTGCTCTAGCATAAAAGCAGCCACACACTACAGGTGAACTAAAAAGTCTGGCTGTGTTCCAGTAAACACTTCACAAAAAAGGTACAGGCCACAATCTGCAGACTCCTGCCACCTGCCACTTCTCTTCCCGCTAAAACTGGGCACTGACGAGGCCTCAGAACAGAGATCTCAAATGACTCAGTAGCAGAACTCTTTAACTCTTTATGTTATGGTTTGGATGTGCCCCCCAAAGTTTCTGTGTTGGAAACTTCACCCCCAGTGCAATGGCAGTGAGAGGCAGGACCTTTAAGATTAATGCCACTGTCTTGGGAGTGGGCTCCTGACAGTGATGGATCCTTTCTCTCTCCTGTGTCCCTCTCCTGTTTTTCTAGCTCTTGCTCTTGCCCACTCTGGGGCACTCTCTTGACTCCCCCACTTTCTCCCACAGGATGATGCGGCAAGAAGGACCTCACAGCCCCTTGAGCCCCTTGACTTTGACTTCACAGCCCAACTCTAAGAAATAAATCCCTGTTTGTTGGAAATTATCCAGTCTCAGGTACTGTTAGAGCAGCGCAAACAGACAAAGATAAACAACAAAACAGAGAAAAAAAAACAGAAAAGGAAAGCAGACTCACGAACAGTCCGTAATGAGATCTGCCACTGTATATGAAGCAGCTATGAAAGTATGTTCAAGAAAACATAGAGCATGATGTAGAATTTCACCAGAAAACTAGAATCTACAAAAAGAAAAAAGAACAAAACTTAAAGAATTAAGTAAATAACAGACAATCTTTATGTTTGAAAACAGCAGAAAGACTCATATATCAGAAAACAGGTCAGCAGAAAATGTCAGACTGAAGAAGAGTAAAAAGGATAAAAAATAAAACAGTATAAGACATATATGTTCACTATACACGTTAGGCGAATCTCAGGAGAAAGGAGAAAGAAAAGTACAATATGAAAAGATAACAACCGGGGATTTTCCAAAATTGATGAAAAACATCAAGCCACAACTTCGGGATCGTATCTGGCCTACCACACCGAAACTACTGAAAACTAAATACCGAAAGAAAAACTGAAACACTGCCAGAGGAAATAACAGACAACAAAAAGACAACCCATTAGATTAATTTTTCAAACGATAAGCAGAAATACTATCAATCTTCAACCACTTTTTTAGAGAAAAAAAGAGGGAACATCCCCAATGTATTTTATGAGGCTGTGCACCCGGCTACACTGTGTCTGCTGGGCGTGACTCCAACAGAACCACACGCAGGTGTGCACCGTGACCCACAGCAGCACTATCTGCAGTAGCCCCAAACTAGAAACCACCCAGACCCCGACTAAGAGTACAACGGACCAACTGAGAAATGATACAGTATCCAGCAATGACAATCATATTGCTACAATCAACACAGAGATTCTCACAAGAAAAAAAAAAAGCTGACAGACAACAGTATGTACTATAATTCCACTTCTGTGAAGTTAAAAAGTAGAACAAATTTTTTTGTGGGGACCACTGAAGGAGTAGGGAGAGGGCTGCTATGGGACGTCAGGGTTGTACTCACAATCTGTGTACACAAATCAATGCAGTTTACTGAAAAGATAAAATAATGTATAATAAAGTAAAAAAAAAAAAAGTCTCCTTTGAACTACCTGGGCAGAAAGCTCATGTACTCTAAAAGACTAACTGTAAGAGTTAAAACGAAATAGGCATCCTAAAAATATTTCATTAAGACACTGAGAAAATTGAGATTTTAAGAAATGTACAATAGTTATCACATAAATTGTGACATTGGTAAAGGAAAAGAACTTGTAAACATGACAAAGCTCTGATGTGATACTAACTCATAAAACATACCTTAAAATTTTCTTAAAAGAAACAGGAAAAGCAAAAAACACATGCAAATACTGATTCCAAAACTCGAAATTAAAACTGTTCTTTAAAAAAAGTTTCTAATATGTATTTAAAATACTTGATTTGCATACACTCTTATTATATACTTAGTGTATAAAAAAAATCTGACTTTAAAAACGTAAAACTTGCAAGTATAAGCACTCATAATTCTGAAAGACTGCTTCACATAAATCTATTTTCAACAATGGCCAGTAGAAACTGGCAAGGTAAGCAAAAGCCTGAAGAGATTAGGATGGACAAATTGTATAAAAATGTTTAATCGCCTGACCAATGAGAATTCCATTTCAGAAAAGGTCAGTAGTCCTAGAGTACTTCATTTAAATAAAGAACTCTTAGAAAATCAACTTCAGCTTCTAATTTATAATAAACATACAAGGTTATCTTCATTTGAAATTGCAGAATTTGGTTGTGACTTTATTAGACTGCAAACTTGAGTGTAATTATGTGTCAATAATGTTGTTGGTATTACCCTATGTTACCAAGGCACTTCACAGTTGAAAAAATGTTTTTGCATATAACTTAATTCTAGCAACAAACTCGTAATACAGGCAGTATAATTACTATGGCCTAAATGTTTGGTAAAAATTATGCAGGAAGGAACAGAACACAGAGCACTGCTTAGCCCCAGCTCACAGTCAGGCTCTCTCATTATAAATTAGCTGGCTTTCATGTACATTTTAATAGGTAAATTCCAAAATCATGCAAGTCTTTCAATACTGTGCAACCAGAAGTGAAACAAAATGGACACTGTAGCTGGTTAAACTTACCCTAAATAAACACATTCATTACTAGATAAGTCTGGTTAATCTTTTTCACTACTTATCAAGTTACTGGACTCTACATATTAGAAATTGAACAAGAGCTTGTCTACCTGTCTTGCTTTATGGGCTGTGTGAATGCCATGATTTCTTAGGCAGCTCACAGCTCTTGGGTCTGGGGACCGGCCCACGTTCCAGTCAGAAACAGCACCACTGTCAATGACCCACTGAAACACAAAACACACAACTTCAAGTCCAAGGACGGTACCTGCCGGGCAACGTGGCTCATGGGAATGCCGTGCCTCTTCATGCAGTTCTGCCCTCGGTAGTCAGGGGGGTTCCCTATCTCATACCCGGAAGTTGCCGCGCTGTCTACCCTCCACTGCAGGGGAAGAAACATGGAGTTTTTTTTTTTGGCAATTTCCTGCCCAGGAGTTAAGGTTGGGTCTCTTTAAGATAATGAATGGTACTTACGTTCTCTGAGATGTTTTGATCAGTTACAAGTTTCCTGAAAACTGCTTCTGCAATGGGTGATCGACAAATGTTACCTTTAAAAAAAAAGGGGTGACAGAGGGTTAGGTTGGATGGAAGGGGACATGCCAACTCCCCCTTTTCACACACCTGACACGCAGGGACCATGCTATCCCTCAGGAAAAACAAAGGCCGACACTATCCTTTGACACCTTTGTCCACAGGAGGGTAGTCCCTCCTGAAGAACAGCCCATCAGGCCCAAGTTCAGTGATATGACACCAACCGGCCAAGTATAGATAGATGACAAACATATCTAAAAAAAACAATTTTAGCCAAAATTATTGTTTAAAGAGTTGCTACTAATGATCCAGGAGTGAGCCATGAAAATAAAGTGTGTTGTAACCGGCTTATTTTAAAATGAAATAACAGAATAAAATTAAAATACAGTGGTATGTCCCTCACTAGACACAGGGAGCTGGTTCAGGACACCCTCCCACCCCTACCCACTATAACAAAATGTGCAAACGCAGGTCCCATAGCTGGCTCCTGTTTGATCTGGAGCCCAAGTATAGGAAGTTGGCCCTCTATATAGATGGGTTTCTCCTTCAGAGAATATGGTATTTTCCATCCACGCCTGATTAAAAATATCCCTCGAATCAATCCCTCCAAGTTCAAACCCCTATTGTTCAAGGGTCAACCATATGTATTTTCAAGTATATCACAAATAAGGATGAATATTGTTACACAAAACAATACACAAACATGCATTTAAGCATAAACAGCAATTCAACACCAACATTTACTGAGCAATCACATGCAAAAATCCCTGAGTCCAGAGGATACAGATCCAGGCATCAGCAGCGAAGGTCAGGGACACCACTCTCCAGACCGCGTCTGACACCAGGGCCACCCTTACTTCAGACCAGCCAGTGAGACATCCAGGCTCCCAAGAACTCTCTCAGGTTGATAATTCCCTACCATTACTCCAAAAAAACTCAGCAAAGCAGAACATTTACCGTTACAATTTCATTACAATAACAGCAACAACAACAATAAAAAATTAAAACCAACCAAAGCAAGTGACCCACAGGGCACATTCTGGGAGGTTTCCTAACAGGTAGCTCCACTGTCCTCTGGGACACCTTACCCTGCTGTCATCAACATGGGATGATATTCAAAGAGCACTGCCAACCCAGGCAGCTCCTCAGAGCCTTGGTGTTCTGCAGCTTTACTGGGGGTTTTGGAGGGAGACACAGGGTGCTGAATCACTGGCCATCCAGGCTCCTTCCCCTCCACACATGGCTCACAGCCCCCACCAGGAGTCATCTCATCAGCATACATAATGGGGGCCACCTTGAATAACTAAGACACTCCCATCACTCCTAAAAACCTCCAAGACATTTAAAGGTTACCTCCCAGAATCCACAGCAGGGCCAAATTCCATACTACCCAGAGGAAAAAGACATAAGACTTCATCTCAAAATAGATATACCATATGTAAGCAATGTACTTATAGGAGATATACAGTTGGCTATCATAAAAGTAGAAACATGAATGCTGATAAGCAATATACTACAGTAGCACAGAAAAAAAACGATGCTACAAAGAAAAAATAAGATAAGAAAATTTCTTATCAGAAAAAAGAAAGATTAGAGATGATATTTAAAGGATGATCAGGATCTTAATGGACAGAGGAAGGGAAAGCCATTTAACTCAGGGGGACTGTGGCACTAAGTAGGTAAGGCTGCGATGCTTCAGGTACAGAGAGCAAGTGTTGGGAAACTGACGGGCTGGTATACGAGAGCCCAAGAACACTGGGCCAAGATTTGGCCTTTGTGTAGCCACTATGAAGAGAAACAAAGTCCTACGGAAAGGGGTAATATAACTTATTCAAACACATTTTGCATGCCCACTCTTTATGTGCCAAGCACTGTGCCCTAGCCTGAAGATAGAGCATTGTTTAAAACATAGACCCCTCCTACAACTTACCAAAATGACTGGCAGGGCTAAGGAAATACTAGAAGGACACATGACTGAATTGGAAAGACCTTCTAAGAGGCTCGTGTGAAGGAGCAAATACAAGACAGTGTCAGAGTGGAAAGGTGTGGCAGCTTTCCTCACCTATCATAAAGGTCATGGAAGATACTCCTGTAACAAAGGACAGGTTAACAAGAGAAAAGCTAAGAAATTTATTTAATCAAGTTTTATGTGACATGGAAGTCTTCAGAAATGAAGACCCAAAGACCCACGGAAACTGTTTTTATGCTTAGATGCCCAATAAACAGCCACATATAAATGGGACTGGACAAAAGGAAATGATCCACTGGAGTAAACTGAGCAGGGAAACCCAGCAGGCCCGCAGCGTTTCCTACCCCAGGAATGAAGCAGGACCCCACTGCAATGGTTTCTTCAAGAGAAGGCAGAAGGGAGAGAGTGACCTTTCCAGGTTTTATGGCTTGCTTTGGGGTAGAGGAGTTCTAGTTCCTATGATACACCTTGGGGAAGGTGAACAATGGTTTCTATGACCTTGCTTCTGGGGCTGCTGAGGCCTTCCGGTCTCTTTCATGCCAAAGCACCATACTAAGTCCAAACATTAGGAACTGAATTAAGGAAATAGATAGGAAAAAGAGGAACTGTGAGAAAAGGCAGCACTAAATAAGAGTTTCCTCTTTATTACGATTAGGATCTTCTGTTTATGCTAAACATGTACTATCAGGATTTTCTAGTGTGATAAAACATACCTAATTCCCCAGTTCAGAAAACCAGCTCACTGCCTTACTACAGCCTTCAGTTTCTACACTGCAAGACCTAAGCATCTTATGTACTTTTTCCCCAGAGACTGGTTTCTACAGCAGTCAAAAATCTTACCTACAAACTGGAAAGGGAAAAACAACCAATTAGCCTTGAATGCCCTCTTTATGCTAATTTGTGTTGTGAAGTTTTTCCTTTCCACATTCTAAATTCTGTTTAGTTTTTAAACAGGTTTTGACATCGGCATCATTTTAATTACTGAAAGGCTTCCCATGGGTGTGTAACTATTTTACCCGTCACCATATACTCTAGGAAAATTTTTAACATCATACATTGTATTCCAAATTAAGACAGTTATTATTATTTTGGAACAGTAGGAAGTAATAATAGATGCCTAATATCTCAGAATCTAAAAATAAAGATTAGCCCCACAACTTTACAAATAATTATCATTAACTGTAAAAATAACAGCTTCTTTTTCCAACAACAATATGAAAACTTGCATTATCTAATGTTCCAAAGTCCAGTAGTAGCTTGCCCTGTTGATTTTGAAAGCTGATGCCACCAAATTGTGTTATGAAAAAATGGAGCACCCTGGTCACCAATGAAACACTATAAGCACTCCAGATTTAACCTATGGAAGAAGCTCTAAAAACTGAACATTCCATCTTCAAATGCCTGTAGAAAAATGTCTCAATCTGTAAAGTCTCAAGTTTGTCTTTTCCAAATTAGGCAGCCTATTATATACCCTTCCTCAGCATCTTCATTTCAAGGATGGAGGTTCATAAAAGGCAACAGTTATCCTCTAGGAGAGTAGGGCTGTGTCTACTATACCTGTAAAAGACCCAGCACCCAGCAGGGGGGTGAGATCCAGCACCCAGCACACGCTATCTCCACCAACCACGCTGGCTGGGTCATGGCTCCTGCATCATCTTCACTAGTGAGTCTCTATCTTACAAAAATATAAAGCACCCTTAGTAACTGTGCTGTAATGAGGACCTCAGTTCTTTTCCATCATTAGCTTCACCAATGAAAAACATGTTTGTCTACACTTCAGTCTTAAAAGAGTCCAAATAAATGCTTTGAAGGAATAAAATGTTTACATTTCAAAAGCATACAATTCTTACTGTCCTCTACCATGTAAAATGGCATTCACCACTCAAATCCGCTCAGAACGCAACTACTCACCACCCAACAAACAAGTAACAGCATTCTCCACCTCCAGTTTAATCTCAAAACAATAGCTGAAACACTTATTTTGAAACTTAAATTTGATCATTTCCCACCTCTGCTTAAAACTCTCCAATGCTTATTGATAGTAAGCCCAAGACTTCACATGGCCTCCTAAGGTCTGGACCTAAAACAGGGATCTGAAAATTGGCCCATGGTCCACCACCTTTGTATACAGCCCACAGAGGTAAGAATTTTACATTGTTGAATAGTTGGAAAAAATCCAAAAGTAGAATATCTTGTGACATATGAAAATTATATGGAGTTCCATCCAACTCTGATGTCCACAAATGAAGGTCTACTAGAACACAGCTGGGTTCATCGTACGCATGGCTGCTTTGTGCTACACCTTTTTGGTATGGCCTTTGAAGCAAATCTAAAATATTTACACTCTGGTTCTTTACACAAAGTGTTTGCAGACTCCTGCCCTAAAGGACCAGTGTATATAAGGAATTAACTTCTCCCTACACATCTACAATGGAAGCACTGAGAAAACACTCACTCAAATTATCTGCTAAATCTTCAGGTACAGATGAGGAGTCCTGGCTGAGAAAAGGTATCCGGCCACTGGACCAGCCACAGCGGCTCCCCTGCAGTTCATGACCATGGCCAGTATTCTCCCTTCTAAACCTTTACCAGTATCAACCAATTTCCTCTGGGCTCAGGATGCTTCTCCAAAACATCCTAGGCTTGCTTCCTCACCTCCTTCAAGTCTTTACTCAAAGGTCATCTGTCAGGTGGGGCCTTCCCTGACCATCCTACTCAAAGCTGCACTCCACTCCATTTCGCCTTTCTAGTCTATTTTTCTTAATGCTTCACACCAACCAATTGAGCACACCAATTAGTGCTTGCTGGTAACTGAGAGAACGTGAGCTCGAGAGGCTGGGACTTTTGTCTGTTGTGTTCACCACTCCATATATCCCTACCACTTAAACGAGTGCATGACATATAGTATGTGTTCCAAAAAAATAACAGTAATAACTGAATTGTATTGAAATACAGTAGTCCTCCCTTTTCCAAGATTTCACTTTCCATAGTTACCCCATGGTCAGCTTCAGTTGGAAAATATTAAATGAAGAATTACATAAACAAGTAATTCCTAAGTTTTAAATTATGCGCTGTTCTGAGTAGCATAATTTAAAATTCTCATGCCATCCCATTCCGTCCTGCCCCAGAAGTGAATCATGCCTTTGTCCAGCGTATCCATGCTGTCTATCCACCTACTGCCCTCTTGGTTATCAGATCCATTGCGATGCTATCACAGTGCCTGGGTTCAAGTCACCCTTACTTTACTTAGTAATGGCCACAAAGCATAAGAGTAGTGAAGCTAGTTCAGATATGGCAAAGAGAAGCCATAAGCACTACCTTTAAGTAAAAAGGTGAAAGTTTTTGACTTCTTACGGAAAGAAAAAAAAAATTGTATACTGAGGTTACTAAGATCTATGGTACGAACAAATCTTCTAACCATGAAAATGTGAACAAGGAAAAAGAAATTCATGATAGTTTTGCTGTCTCACCTCCAACTGCAAAAGCTGCGACCACAGTTGTAAGTGCTCAGTTAAGGTGGAAACGACATTACATTTGTGGGTGGAAGAAATGAGCAAACACGTGTTTTAGTTGATGGCCAGACACATGTTCCAACTGATGGCAGCTGGGCTTGGTACTACCCGCGGTTTCAGGATCCACTGGGGAGTCTTGGAATGTATCCCCTAAAGCTAAAGTGGGACTACTGTATATGCAATGATACACTTCCCCATTAACAGCAACCGTGATGCAATATACCAGAATAATCGACAATATCAAACAAAAATATACAAGGGAATGGACTATTATTTGGTAACCACCCTTAACCAAACTACTGTTTAATAAACTTGATTTCATCATTCAGCCTTCAGTGAGTCTTAAAATCAAATGATACTACCAATGTGAAACAAGGTGAGCCTTCTAATTCTTCTTTCACAGAAATTAACTTCTACAAAACCTAGTCAGTGTTTATCATATATTGTCCTAAAGCTGGAAATAAAATGAAAAATAAGCCATAGTTACTGCCCTCAAGAAAATTAAACTTAGCTGGGATTTCAACAGACTACCAAATAACTATAGAAAAATTTGTATAGTAAATGATGTCACTAAGGAGTCACAAGAAGCAAGTCATGGTCTGGGAAAGCAAAGGAGGAAATATTTGGGTTTGACTTTATAAAATAAAAAGACTTGCCAGGCAAAATGCATAATGGGCACCCGGCAATGAAGGCTCAGTAAGCAAGTAAAGGGTTGGGGAGCAACAAAAGGTTCTGGAAGGCAGTGTCCAGAGGGTGTGAGCAGGAAAAGGTACAGGAGATACAACGGGAAGTCTGTAAAAATAAACAGAAACTTCACTCTGCAGGAAATGCAAACTCACAGAAGGTTTTAAGAAACTGGACTATAGACAATTTAGGCCTTCCTCTCAGGGTGGAGGAACTGAGGAATACAACCTTGCAGTGCTACACCAAAGGAAGATCCCTGAAAACCAAAGGGAAAGTAAATTCTATTTGAAGTAAGGTAAGCTAAGTCTTGAAATTCTAGGAATGAAAATAATTTAAGCTGGAAAGTTCCTGAAAAGCCATTAATAACATACACTTTCATTTTTCATGAGCCAAGATTATATAGGGACCTCCAGGTCTCCTCGGTTTGGCTTTTACAATCAAGAAACCCGAAACCATACTTCATCTCCCTTTAGCTCAGGTCCATATCTAAGCATGGGCTAATAAAACCTGCAAGCAAAACAATATTGTCATAGAACTCAGGAGGCCCCTAAGGGACCACATCAGTCCGACAATCTCTAGACCTACCTGGGCCCACTGGAGGGGAACGAGAGGAATTCTAGTAGATGGAAAGGAAAGAACCTCGGCTTGGAGGGACTATGGCTGCAGATGCCAAGAGCCTCGGCTATATGGCAGGCGCAAGGAGACCCAGGTTTAGAGGGCAGGCTGGGCAGGGGCACTGGGCGAATGGGGAACAGGGGCGCTGCGGAACAATCCTGGAACACCCAAGGTCCCCCAGTCCCTGGCCTCCTCCCCCTCACTGTTCCTAGCTCGGCGGCACAACCCACAGAGCATAAGCCGGACCAAACCCTCGACAGGACGTCAGAACATGAGTAAGTCGGCGCCCTCTTACCCAGACACACAAACAGCACGGACTTGGTAACCGGCTCCGCCATCTTCCCGCGCGTAGTGGCGCCAAGAAACCGCTTAGTGACGCACGCCGACGCGGCGCATGCGTACTGCCACCCTCTCGCCCCGCGCGCCTGCGCATTCCCGCACTAACGCCACCAGGGCAGCGCGCGTGGAAGCCGCGCCTGCGCAATCGTCTGGGGCGGTTCTGCGACGCACGAGGGCAGGCGGGGCCGAGTAGGGCGGGGCCGAGTAGGGCGGGGCCGAGTAGGGCGGGGCCGAGTAGGGCGGGGCCGAGTAGGGCGGGGCCGAGTAGGGCGGGGCCGAGTAGGGCGGGGCCACGGGTCACGTCCAGGGGCGGGGCCGTGAGTCACCTGCTGGGACAGGTCCCCAAGTACTCTAGAGGTGGAGGTTCCGTCGCTTACAAGGACCGGGCCGCCGATCACCTGCAGGGACGGGGCTGAGGGTCACCTGGAGGAGGAGGGGCCGTGAGGGGGGGAGTCACCTAAAGGAGGTGGGGCCCCGGGGTCACCTGTAGGGGCGGGGCCGCGGGTCCCCCTGGGGCTGGGCGGTGGGTCACCTGTAGGGGCGGGCTGGGGCCGCCTGGAGGAGGACGGGCCGCGGGTCACCTGCAGGGGCGGGGCCGCGGGTCACCTGCAGGGGCCGGCCGTGGGCCGCCTGGAGGAGGAGGGGCCGCGGGTCACCTGCAGTGAGGGCTCAGGCCTCGCGGCTCCGGGGGTGGCCCACCTGGGTTGGAGCACAGCGCGAGTCCCGCGCACGTGGCTGGCTGTGGGGCGCGCAGTCAGAGCTCGCGGAGAGGGGCTGGGCGGGCGCAGCCGGGAAACCTGCCTTGAGCCCTGCGCGGTCCACGCGGGACCAGGGCGGCCTTAGGCCTGGGCGCCCCCCGAGACCCCCGCCCCCAACGCCGGAGCCGCCGCTGGCCCCTGGGCTTTTCGATCCTAAAGACCGAGCGGTTCCGAAGTCCCCAAGTGCGCAGGCCCGAGCGCCGCCCGGCGGGCGCGTGGGATTTGTCCAGCGAAACGTGCACGGCAGGTGTCCTGCGCCGCCTCTTCCTTCACCTGCCGCAGGTGCGCGCTCGCTGGGGCCTCCGCGTCCGCGGGGCGGGGCCGTGCGCCTTCCTCTTCCTGGGCAGCCTCGGGACCGGGCGCCGCGGCCGGCGGGCACCAGTGAGTACCGGGGGGCCACCTGTCCGGCCGCCCCCCACTCTAAGGAGCGGTGCGGAACGGGGCGGCGGCGGGAGGAGGAGGACGGAGACCCCGTGCAGCCTCTGGGGTTTCTAGGTCGCGCGCCTGGTCACCGCAAACCGCCCAAAGCTCACAAAGAAAGTTTCCAGGACTTTCTTGACCACAGCGAATTTGATTGAAGTTTAGCCACAGTCTTCCATTTTTAGAAAAGCTGTTCCGAAGTTTGCAATGTTGGCGATGGTCGTGTTACTTATAACTTCCTAATATTTGACCGGCCAGGTGTCAGCGACCATCCTTCGGCTCCACGGAGGCGGCTCTGGAGCTTGGGTCGGATGCGCGCGCTTGGAATGCGCTTGGAACCCGCGGCAGGCGCGGAAGGAGGCCTTGGCTAGGGCGCCGGCGAAGCTCGAGTTTGCCTGCCTCCGCCCCCCGGCCTGGAAAAGAAGGGCCAGCCCCCCACACCTGGCGCTGTGGCCGCGGGGCGGCGGGGCGAGCGCGGGGCGCGGCGACCACGGGACCTCTGAGATTGCTTTTCCTTATTGAAGGAAGTGTGAAACGGCCCTGAATCGGTTGACCACCGTTAGGAAGTGGGATTTACGCTGTTGGCCGAAGTGTGTCCTTCTCACTTCGTTTGAACCCATATGCCCATTCCCCCGCGGAGTTGGAAAGTGACACGAGGGTGCTCCGCGAGGTGCCCGGTTTCTCTTCGGCTTACAGGAGATGCCTGCCCTAATTTCTTGTTTTCCTAGGTGTTTTTATTGAGATGTAGGGAATATCTGAATTAGTAATGACTTGGAAAATCTGTACACACACAGAGAGAAATAACAGGTCTCGAGGCTGAGGTGCTGTTTACTCCCGTGGGCTGACCTGTTATTGAAATGCTTGTGCAGGAACTGATGTTTGCAGATTACTATGTTGGAGGTTAAAACGATCAAAGTGATAGCCTCCATCCTGTCTATCGTATTTAAGGAGAATTGGTTATGTGGTTCACTAATGTTCTATTTAAGCAAAATTTCTCTAAAACTAGTAAATGCTACCCCTCATCTTTTGTAAATTAAAAAAAAAAAGTTTAAAATGATGCTTGCTGATCAACAGTGATTTGATACTTTTGTTCTGTTTAGGAAATCTTTATTGTCAGGAGATTTCTCATTCCGCAGAAATAAGGATCCACACAATCCTAGGAAGTTGATGCAGTCGAAGGGAAAGAACTGCTGCGCCGACTCTGCTGAGGGCGTCACAAGTCCTTGTGCACGCTGGCTTATTTGCCAGTGAGTGGCGTCGTGATAAGACCTAATTCTCTGCTCTTTGAGACCTAAAAAATTTTCTTTGGGAAGAGCCCGTTTTTTTACTAAAAAGGTCAGACCAGTGTGGCATGTGTGGACCTGCTCTGTACCAAGATCACACTCTTCAGTTGGAGAAGAGGGATAGCAGGAATAAAGGGCTTTCCCGTCTCCGGAGGGAGCAGAGAAATCTCTGTCCTCTCCGTTCCCCAGCCACAGCCTGGGGCTGGGGGACTGGAAACAAGCTTAGGCTGGCACTTGATGTTCAAATGGGAGTCTGGTTTAAAGTTTGACCCAGGAAGTTAATGATCTGACCAGAGAGACAGGTTTTTATTTTGAGAACTGACAAGCTTTGTCTCCTTAAAACAAAGGAAGTAGTTAAACCAAGGCCACAGAAAGGCAAGAATTGACTTAAGAAACAAAGGCCATATTTGTCAAGCAGTGGGGTTCAAAATACAATTTTGTTCATAAAAGTAGCTTAAGGCATCATTTGAAAGCCTTTTTAAAGATTAGATAGATACACTTTCTTTTGGCTAAGATTTCTTCAATTTATTCTAAGTATATCTTTAGGAGCATTCCAGTTCCTTTGATCTTAGATGGAATTTTAGTGAATTAACCTCCATTTCACATAAAGTGTAACATTCAATAATTTGATGAATATGTATTCAATTAAAACATAAAGAACCAAATTTACTAAGCTTACTTTCCTATAAGTATTGCTTTCATAATAGAGTCCTTTGAAGCAAATAATATAAGGGAAGCAAAAGTTTGGGAATTGAGCTCTGGTAATGACGGTGCTGGAGAGGGGCTCTTGGGTCTTCTTGCTTTCATTCCTGACCCTTGGTGAAGTTTAGATTGGAAATAGTAGTCAACTTTCTCTCCTCAGGTGGCAATTTACTCCAAGTAGGATTCTAATGTCCCTCTGTGACCCCAGTGACCCTAGCACTGAGTTTTTAGACCTGTGATCAATACCTAAGATTATTTCCAGATCTTATGCTGATTCATCTTTCCTGTATTTTATAAACCCTTCTAGTTTAAAAAATGTTTTACTATAAAAAATTTCAAACATTTAAACTTTTTTTTTTTTTTAAAGAAAACTTTATCTGAAAGTTTCTTAGCTTGAGGTTTGGCAGCCACCCTTTTCTTAGGAAAAAACTTAAATATTTATAGAGATTTTGCATGATTCAAGGGACTTAAGACATTTATGAGAGTTCAGATGCAAACCATGATGTGAGGTGAAAGAGGCTTCATTAGTAATGACCTGCATCTTCATAACCTCAGCAGTATGACAGAAAGGGCCATCAGCATTCTGATCAGGTCATGCTCTGTATGCCTTATGGCACAGCAGAGGAAAAATGGGTGAGCCATCATTTGATGTTGAGGATGGGATTTGGGACTCATATCTAAAATTTTATTTGCATATATTTTTTGTTGTTGTTGTTCTGACAGAGAAATTCACTGCATGTAACTATGAGCAGGCAGGATTTTATCAGAAGTTTAATAGAATCTGTAGTTCAGCTGACACACTGAAGATGTCTTCACTGTGACCAGCCTTGTCAACAGCAGGTTCACAGTGACACGGGCTGGGTCTAGGATGGGTCATGCAGTTGGTGGCCGTGCGAGGCTGAATCTGATTCCCAAGTCCAGTGGCTCTCTTCCTGTGCTTACAGATTAGGCCATGACTTTCCCTACTGCAGGATGTTTGTAAGAGCAACTCTCAACTAAGGAATTTGCTTATTTGACTGCTCTAATACTGCTTGGTTGAGAGAGTTCAAAGTAGAAAGTCTTCTGAGGGGATAAGATTTATGTATTATTTACAGTGCTTCAGTTGTATCAGAAAATCTGGTCTAAATTGGCTTTAACAGAAAAAGATGTTGCTGGTCCATGTGACAAACAGGTTCTGGCTTTGCAGAGCCCGGGTTCTCTCTGCATCTCCTCCCAAGCTCCCCTACTGAGGCTTTGCTCTCAGAATCTCCCCTTGTAGAGACAAAATCCCATAGCAAGTGGAAACAGAAGTGCCTTGGAATATGTTCTTCTGGCAGCTCCTACAAGTCCCTCATCAGATGCTGGCATTGGACCAGCTTTAGTCATAAAGTTCTGCTGGGGCACAACGAGGAATGCTGGCCTGATACAGGCTCATCCACTCCACTCCCGGTACTATGGCTGCAGCATCGATGGAAGCAGGCAAGCTATGCTGCCTCTGAAATAAAGTAGATGAAATATTCAGCCCAGAGCAAGTTTCCACTCCAGGGAACTAATTCAAATGTATCAAGCATCTAGATATATGTATGATTTGTGTATACATATAATGTATTGAGTATCTAGATATATGACCAAGGTACTTTTAGGGAGTCACAAATTGGTAAAAAATACAGTTCTGGTCTGTAAGGATTGTACAGTTTAGTGGTAGAAAAGGTGAGAGTACAAAGGAAGGAGGAAGGAAAGACAAATGTACAGCTTATCCCAGATCACAAACCTGAGTGCCAGAAATATAAACATTTTATCATGAGACCTCATTTCCAATCAAGCCTGGGCTCCCTTTCTCCCTGGAGGCACTGGCGTTTCAGGTGCGGATGAATAAGAGGGGTCGGGTGTGTCTTAGCTACCCACAGATTTGCTTGTTTGTCTTTGGTTATTGTTAACCCTAAAACACTGCTGATAACGCCGCAGAATTGGACACGAGATTCCAAGAATCCAGCTCTCTTACAGACTAATAGCAGCGTCCATCTGCTGGTGGACTCACTGGCTGACCCATACCTTCTGTGCTGAGGAAACTGTGGGGTGAGCTCTCACCTCCCTCTCCATTCCTCTCCTGGGCACACCTGGCAGTGGAGATGTCTATGAGGCTTCTTGGAGCCTCTGCTTGGGGTAAGCTCCGTGGTCTCCTGGCACTCCGCTCTGGCTTGACTTTGTTTGTTCTTGCTGTTGTCCTGGAGAAAGGCTGTTTGGGGCACTTGCACCTTGCTGCCCTCTGACCTCTCCTTCAAGGTCTGGAAAATGTTGCATAGTCTAAGAAGCTGAGAAACTGCTGTTACTGAGTACATTGTCTTCTAAATCCATTGGATTTTCTATATAAATGAGTCTACGTAGGGATCCCTCACAGGGTTTCACCTTTAATCCTGAAAGCCATACAAAATGCTTTATTCATTTCACAAATATTTACTGGACACGGTCAGGCGCAGTGGCTCACGTCTGTAATCCCAATACTTTGGGAGGCAGAGGCAGGTGGAGGTCAGGAGTTCAAGACCAGCCTGGCTAAGATGATGAAACCTCATCTCTACTAAAAATGCAATAATTAGCCAGACATGGTGGCGGGTGCCTATAATCCCAGCTACTCAGGAGGCTGAGGCAGGGAATTGCATGAATTCAGGAGGTGGAGCCGAGATCATGCCACTGCACCCCGGCCTGGGTGACAGAGCGAGATTCTGTCTCAAGAAAAAAAATTGGGATATTACAATTAATAATCAATGTGCTCACCCTCATGGGGCTTACATTCTAGTGAGGGAGATATACAAAAATATATATACACACACACATTTGTGTATCTGCCATGGTGCAGGCTGAGTGTCTCCATGTGTTGGAAAAACCTGGAAAGATCTAAGCAGTGGAGTAATATTGTCTGAGAAGTTACTTGGACACAGCCTTTCTTTGGAGAATTGGCCATACAGGCCAATGCTGGGATCTAACAACCAGAAGGCTGCCACAAAGGTCCAGCAAGAAGTAGTATTCTTGGGCTGAGCTGGTAGCAGGGAGGGGTGTAGTGTAGTCAGATTCTGAGTCTGTTTTGAAGGTTTATGTTCTCATAGGGTTTGCTGATGGATTGGTTATGGGCATGTGAGAAATTAAGAAGTCACAGCTGGCCCAGGTATGAGCACCACCTCTCAATGGAATCTACCTAGAGAGGAAGGCTCCAGCCCAGGGGGATAGGCAGGTGGATATTTCGAGTTCCAGTATTTGAATATGTTGCATTTGAAATGCTACAATTGATATTGCAAGTCTGGAATTTAAAGGACAGTTAAAGAATAGATAAAACTTATGGAATTACCAAATGTAAATGGTGCTTGAAGTCACAGAACCTGGGCAGCATCTGAGGTCTGAGTGTCAGCAGCAGAGGTGGAACCTTAGGGAAGACAGAGGACCCCAGTGGAGGTCAGGAAGGAGGAAGCCCCATTCGCTCTTCCCAGAGGCATAATAAGTCAGCATTTGTCTGTGTTATGCTGTGTTGACGTTTTTTTAAAAAAGAAACAAAAGGTGCCTTTCCCAGACCACTTAAGCAGGATGTGAGGGGTTTGTTCCCAGGTCCTTCTCAGGTGGTTTTTGTGCAGCCTGGTGGGATGCTTGGCTGCCAGGAGGAAGGGAGAGCCCCTGAGGCCATAGGAGTCCAGGGGGCCTTTGCCCTGTAAGTGAATAGTGGCTGCAATCCCATTCAAATGGTGTGACAGTGGCACCCTGCCCAGCAAGTTCATGTATTTTAAGGGCTGTGCGGAGTGGTTCTCTGTAGAAGGCAATGTTTAAAATTGGTCTTGATGAATGATTTGTATTCCACAGGTCAGAGGTTAGCAAACCTTTTTCTGTAAAGAACCAGATAGTATGTATATTAGGCTACGTAGGCCAAGAAGTGAAATTAAAGATATATAGGCACTTTTATAGCAAGAGAGAACAAATTTCCATGCATTTTTCATTGGCAAAACTGAAAGTGTAATAATTATATTTTTGCAATGCAAGTCTACTGGTGAGAAGAATGGAATTGTCTATATTGAGGGTATAACATTTCACTTACTGAGGTACAGTTAGTGTTTCTTATCCTCAAAATAAAGCACAAATATCCAGCTGTTATTGCTGCTTTCTAATGCGATTTTATCTATTTCATCTTTGAAAATGCGTTTTGACACAAAATACTATTCTCCTTTTGACTTGATTTTTTCCAGCCATTAACAAATGTAAAAGCCATTTTTACTCCAAAGGCCACAGGCGAGCCACCTGTCAGGGTCTGGCCAACCCAACTGTCAGTTCCCAACTTCCTGCCTCTTGGCCCCCAGAGGCCCGCTCCACCCCACCCAGTTTATGTTCTGGAATAAGCAGCATTCCTTGAAGTGTGACCACTTTGCGGTGGGCAGGACATGAGCTTCCTCAGGAGGGGTTCCTGGAGGGGTCTTTAGGGAGAGAGGGACATCCAGTGGAGACCCCCAGCCTCGGGCAGAGGATGAGGCCCCACCAACCTGGCCTAGGGAAGTCCTTTCCAAGCCCCCTGCTCAGAAATCAGACCCTCACCCCAGGCCCAAGGGGCTCCTGTTCTGGCTAGCACCCAGGCTCCCACTGCATGTCCACACCACCAGCTGCAGACTCCCTCCCTCCAGAGTGGCCTCTGCTCGTCAGCACCCCTGATGTGTCCAGCCGTGGCCATCTCTGTTGATCTCTGGGCTGAATGGCACTTTTTCCAATGAGGGCTGAATCTGTCCCAGGCCCTCCTTCCTGAGAACTCTCACAGCCTAGGGCGCCATACAGTTGCCTTATATCTTTTGTCATAGTTAATCATTCTCACATTGCACTTCCCTCTCCATAACATCCTGCTTGGACCTGGACTGCCACAGCTACCCCAGCTGAACAGGAAGGTGTAGACAGAGGAGTCAGTGGGGCTGGGGTCCTAACGAGGGAGGGGCAGGATCGAATCCTATAGTCTTAAATGGTTTTAAGGTGTGCATGCTGGTAGGAGTGCTTGGTAGAGCAAGATAACACATCTCCTTATCCATTTAAATGTTTATTTGGAAAGGCAGCGTCACTGTTTTGCTTTTCAGAGGACTTGCAAGTAATGTTATTAATAATATGCAATCAAAAAGATAAAAATATTAATATACAATATAATTAAATTTGATAAGTATTTTATTCCTTTTTCCACCTAAGTGATTAAAATGAATATTAAAAATAAGTCAAATCTAGCCCTAAGTTCAAAAATCAACATTTCACATACTTCTTTATCTTGTTAAGCAAACACCATAGAGAAATCTGAATGATTTTTTATGTACTAATTAGGGTGAAGTTAGCCACAATAACAAGTAGGTCCTCAAATCTCAATTTCTTTTTTTTTTTTTTTCACAGTAAAAAGTAACTTGTTTATTAGGCACAAAGACCTAAAACAGTGTTTATAATATGGACTTCTTTATCCGTACATCAAATAATGCCCAAACTGTCATATCCTTACTATATTCTTGCTGTAAAATAAAGAAGATGAGGAAAAACATTTTATCTACGTGATTTTTCCATCTCTTTCTTTTTTCTTTCTGCAAATCCATGTTTTGCATAAAAGAAACACACTGCACTGAATCATTAAAGTGATAATAAATTTGTTAAAATGGGGGACAAATTTATAGAGAGGTCTTCGGCAACATTCTTTTGTAAGCAAAGGAAAATCTAATAACCACTTTCAGGTTACCTACACCCCAAACGTTTATCACTTAAATCTAGTACAAAACAATTAAATGGATACACTAAAGAAAGCCTCTCAAATCCCAGAGAACATAGGTAAAATGCTAGTAAAAAAAACAGAATTTGCAAACATGCAAAATTTCCCAAAAGTAAAAAGTAACACAGAAAGCCATGTTGACTTTTTATATGTCCAGCTTATGATATTTTCCAACATGGAAGGAAAGTCTGAGGCTACTGTAATCACTTTCTCACCAAAGGAAATTTTGGATTGTTCCATCATTCATTTTATTTGGATTTCAAGAATTTCTGGATCTGAGGCGTTTTTTTTTTTTTTTTTTTCTTGGAAAGCTTCAGTATTTCCTGCCTTCACCTCTTCACTGACTTCACCTATGTGATGTGGTTTATTCTCC
The DNA here is from genome assembly GCF_009761245.1 of Sapajus apella. Lineage (NCBI taxonomy): Eukaryota > Metazoa > Chordata > Mammalia > Primates > Cebidae > Sapajus > Sapajus apella. The sequence goes on from NW_022436971.1 coordinate 24,793,047, forward strand.
TTCACAACTATTGACCCTTCTTCTTTTTTTTTTTTTCCCATTTATTTATTTTATTGCATTTTAGGTTTTGGTCAAATCTCAATTTCTTACCGCACTGAGAGTTACTCTTTCGTCACATCACAGTTGAACGTGGCTGTTTGGCCGTGGGCAGCCTCCTGCAGGTGGTGACCCCGAGATCTGCTGTCGTTCGCCCCATGGCTCTGCCATCAAAGTCCTCTTTATCCAGCAAGTGACGAGGAAAGAGGGAGGAGAAAACACAATATAGCATAAATGCTATATTGGAAATCTGGAAAATTGAAAATGTCCCTCACCACGTATCTTTTTCCTGATCGCTTGTAGAATACCAAAGAAAGATTTTTCAATTTTGGGGCCAGGTACAGTCACTCACGTCTGTAATCTCAGCACTTTGGGCGGCCAAGGCAAGCAGATCACTTCAGGTCAGGAGTTCAAGACCAGCCTGGCCAACACGGTGAAACCCGATCTCCACTAAAAACACAAAACAATTAGCCGGGCAGGGTGATGCATGCCTGTAGTCCCAGCCTTTGGGAGGCTGAGGCAGGAGAATTGCTTGAACTCAGGAGGCAGAGGTTGCAGTGAGCCAAGATCATGCCATTGCACTCATGCCTGAGCAACAGAGCCAGCTCCATCTCAAAAACAAAAACAAAAAAAAGAAAAAATAATTTTCGTTACTCCAATCATGACTAAAATCTACCTCCATAAAATGTACTTTAATGGCCTAAATATTCACTTGGAATTTTCCTCATTTATATGTTTTATAAGATTCTTTAAATCTAAACTTTATAATCAAAGCATTAATAATAAAAAAAATAGAAGAATACCAATAAGTTGACATCATTTTGAATGGATGTCTTAAGATTCCTTCCTGATATAAGAATTATGTGCTTCTGAGAATTGTTCTGTTTGTCTCTCTCCATATTCACCACAGCAAGTGAAAAGAATATCAGGGTTTCTGTGTCTTAACGCTATCATGCAAATGACATCCTTTCATTTTAAACAAGTACATGATTGTTGAGAATATGAGTAACTTTTTTAGGTCCTAAAAATTCAAATTCCAGAATTGTCAATGTTACACAAATGCATGCAACAAACAAGTATTTAGCGAACAACCTGTCATCAAGTCCTTGTCTTTCACATTTTGTTCGTGTGTATTTCTGGAGTGAGGGATGGGGAGCTTCTGTGATCACACGTTTGTGTAAAACAAATAAATGCATTTTTTTACTTTCCCATACCCTTTCAAGTCATATTGTTGGCCCTGAGAAGTAAGGTTTGAAATGATAGTTCGTGGAGTAATTATTCATAATATACATTTTTTACCTGTAGTCATGTTTCCAGTAATATTTAAATATTTTAATTATACAATATTCAGATGATGCAATGATTTTCATGTAATATATTTCTGACACACAAGGGACTGGGGAATAGTGTAATTTACACCTGTGACCTGCATGGCCTAGGGAAGAGCACGCGTCTCCTCAGGCCTCCTATGCTCCTCTCCCTGATTCTGGTATTTCCCCGACCCACGTTTACCGTCAAATCCAACATCCTTATTCTTTTAGACATAGGCCTGTATGTCCGTTACATGAATGCATGGTCCTCCATGTGTGTCTGTGCAGCTTGTTTTTCCCTTGAATATGATTCATATTTTTCTATGTTGAGGCATGTAGCTCTAGCTTATTTAAAGTGCTGTACAGAAATTCATTTTAATACTATACCAAACGATGTCCATCCTCCTCTTAAGGAAAGTTTAGGTTATTTGGTTTTATAAATGTATTTATTTATTATTTTGCTATTAAAAACATTGCCTCAGTGAACATTCTTATACATGTCACATCAGTTTCCTGGGCTGCCGTCACAAATTACCTCCAACGGCTTTGCTTACAAGAACAGAAATTTGTTCTCACACAGTCACGGAGGCCAGAAGCCTGCAGTCAAGGAGTTTCCGGGCTGGCTCCTTTGGAGGCCGCGAGGGACAGGGAGGAAGGACCCTCCCTCAGGGCTTCTAGAAGGAGCCAGTCAAGTGTCCTTGACACTAGCTCTGGTGGCTCCAGTTGTTCCATTGCTTATGGCTGCCTCACTCCCACCTCTGCCTCCCTGTCTTCTGTCTCTTGTAAGGACACTCATTATTGGCTTTAGGACTCATTCAGGTAATTGAGGATGATCTGGTCTTGAGATTCTTAATTGCACTTGCAAAAGCCCTTTTTCCAAAATTGGTCACATTCAGAGAGTCCAGGTGCACATCTTTCATGGAGCCACTATTCAACCCACTACACATGTCTTAGTGAGCACACCTGTGAGCATCTCCCTGCCAGCTGTCCCGGGGTACATGGCAGCCTCGTAGGCACTGCACACCTCTATAGATGTCTTAGTGAGCACACCTGTGAGCATCTCCCTGTGTGGTGTCCCGGGGTACATGGCAGCCTCGTAGGCACTGCACACCCCTATAGATGTCTTAGTGAGCACACCTGTGAGCATCTCCCTGCCAGCTGTCCTGGGGTACATGGCAGCCTCGTAGGCACTGCACACCTCTATAGATGTCTTAGTGAGCACACCTGTGAGCATCTCCCTGTGTCGTGTCCCAGGGTACATGGCAGCCTCGTAGGCACTGCACACCCCTATAGATGCCTTAGTCCTCGAAGTCAGCTATGCTGATTGGCTCCCACCACAGGGTGTGAGAACTTCCTTTGTGCCACACCCTTCCATACATTGATTGGCAGATTTTTTAATTAAAAAAATATGTGAAATGGTAACTCATTGTAGTCTTTTTTGTACTTCCCTGATTCCTAGTCAATGTGATAAATTTTTCATCTACATAGCAGCCCTGGAGATTTCTTCTGTGAATTAACTAATTATACATTTCAACCGGTTTTCTGTTGTGTTGTTTTTTATTGTTGTTTAGAAAACTTTATATCCAAAATCTCTGCAATGTATATGTATGACAAATATCTCCCAGTCTGTGGCTTATGTATTCTTATTTTTTAAAGTCTGCAGATAGAGCTTTCGAGCTTTAGTGTAGTTTAATATTTCTGTGGTTTCCCTTTACTGCAGTGCATTGTGTATGGAATTCCTTCCATCCCCAAATAATAAAGACATTCTCCATATTTTATTCTAAAAGAATTAAATTTTGTCTTTAATATTTAGTCTTTTAATAGATTTTTTTGCATATAAGGTAATATTGTATTCTAATTTTGTTTCATTTAATATGAATAATAACTTATCCCAGAATAATTAACTACCATGTCATCTCTGTCATATATTTTTAGAGGAGTATTATTTTTCTTTAGTGAGTCAATAAATCATGCTGTATTTTCTACAAACATTAGGTTTCTACCTCATATCCTATGCCATTATAAGTTTGAGGTGAGTACAGTAATAGCTGTATAATTTTTTAAATGGTGGCCTTTATTCATGATAATAGATAACAGATGAAAATAGTGGAAAGCTCAGAGAGTGCTGTTATATATGTAAAGACAAATGCTGAGACTAAAGTAAAATTTAAAACCAGCAAGCCAAGCTATAGACTTGCAACATGATTAAAATTATAGACAAAGGGAGTATGATAACAGAAAAAAAAAAAAACAAAAACAGGAAAAAAGCAGGAACAGAAAGTACACAAAACAGGAAATGTAAGCAGAATAAATATTCTCTAGTGTTCAACTAATTCCACATCAAATTGCATCATCCCATCTTTTTCTTCTGATGTGCCTGTTCTGCCTCTTTGAGCCTCCCTGGGAATGGTGGGAATTTTATTTTATGGTAACACCCAGTGCTTCTAAACATGAGCAATTTTTTTGAACGATTTTGATAATGTAATAAAAACCTTAAAATGTTTGCGTTTTTTTTTTCCTACTAATTCCAACTCTTAAGATTTTCTCCCGTCTGGGTGCAGTGGCTCACACCTGTAATCCCAGCACTTTGGGAGGCCAAGGCAGGTGGATCATGAGGTCAAGAGATAGAGACCATCCTGGCCACCATGGTGAAACCTTGTCTCTACTAAAAATACAAAAATTAACTGGGCCTGGTGGCGTGCATCTGTAGTCCCAGCTACTTGGGAGGCTGAGGTAGGAGAATTGCTTGAACCCGGGAGGCGGAGGTTGCGGTGAACCGAGATAGCGCCAATGCACTCCAGCCTGGGTGACAGAGCGAGATTCCATCTTAAAAAAAAAAAAGATTCTCTCCCAAGATAATTACTACCCAACAGGAACGCCTATAAAAGCTATGGAAACAGCTTTTATTGCTAAATGACATGTTTAGCAATAGGAATCAATCGAAGCATACATCAAAACACAGACAGCGGTATTGGTGGGTGTAATGTTATAGATGTCTTTATCCTTAATATTTGCATATCTGTACTTTTTCCTTTATTTTACAATGTACTTGCACATTGTACAAATAATTTTTGATTATGTAAAAATATAGAAATGTTGCCATAGTCGGGTCTTTTCCACTATGAAACTGAAAAACAAAGTTCTATAATTGCTGATTCTTTTATAATTTGATATTTGACATTCTAAATCTTCAATGAATTTGGAGTTTATCTTTCTGTAACACAAAGCTGTGAGTGAATTTTTGTTTTTCTCCTCAAACAACCATTATCTAGTATGCAATACATCATTTCAACATAGACTTGAAGTGTCACTTTTATTATATACTAAATTTGTAAATGTATTTGGGTCAATTTCTGAATTTTCTTTTTTGTAAATTGATTTTACATCTGCTATTATGCATTAATCTTTGAGGTTTTGTAATGTGTCACAGGTTCTGACAAGGCTGGGCTCTCTCATTGTTCTGCTTTTACGTATTTTTTTCTAGCTCTTCTTGCTTATTTTCCCATTTGAACTTGAAAATTGCTGTGTTTTGTTAAAAGACTCTTGTAAGATAGATGGCAGATTTGATTTCATTAAGAAAAAACAGGTAGGAAAAAAAGCAGCAAATTCAAAAGACAAGTGACAGACAGGGAGTCAATATTATTAACTCATATTCGAGAAAAATGATTAATTCATTAATATATGAATCAATAAGAAAAGAGAGAAACCCCCTGTAAATGGACAATGTACATGAGAAACATTCGACAGATAAAAATGTAGTCAGCATTGCTCATCATAAAAAACAAATGGAAAATGCCCAGAGAGCAACATGGCTCCTGTTACTCACAGTCATGGTAAACAGCTAGGAAACTGGGCAGCTGTGTGTGGAGCAATGTTTGCACTTGTTAAACATGTCTGAGAATCATAAGATAAGGGGAACGGGGTGAACTCCGTTAGTGACTGTTTTCTACCTGGAGCACTTCCTGAACTGCAGGACAAGGAGGTGGCACGCAGAGCTCAGGCTCCTGCTGAGAAGAAGAGGCAGAAGTTGGGTCTGAAGAGCCCAAGGTAACTGGAATTTGCGGAGCATGTTACCAGCAATGTGGGACCACTAAGGGAAAGAGCTCCAGAAATCTGCAAAGGGATCTCCTTGAGCCTTCAGCTGAATGTTAAGTGCTATCTGTGTAGGGTGAAACTTGCAAAGCAGGGCAAGAACAGCTACCTTGAAGCTTTGAGGTGAACTATTCTCAGTGCTTGCACCAGGCTGGGGACAGCTGTTCCAAAGAGCCACAATGGAGAGAGCTTATTAAACAACCAGGCACCCAGGACAGAGACCAGAAGGGACACATCTTGATGGGTAAAATAGTTCTACTACTCTAGACACACAAATAGAACACAACAATAAGCCAACAAATGATCAAGCTGATCTGCAAGTAACTCACTACCTGCTAACACAAAGGTCAACACTTTTAAGGGAGACAATGAAATCTAGGCACTCAACATGGTAGTATCTACAATGCTCTTTTACTAGAAAGAAGTAAAAACAGGAAAACATAACTCACAGCTAGAAGACGATTCAGTCAAAAACAGATCTAGGAATGGCAGATTATACTATTTAAAACGCCTATTTTACACAAAAAGAATAAAATACCTAGGAATACAGCTAACCAAGGAAGTGAAAGATCTCTACAACAAGAATTACAAAATACTGCTGAAAGAAATCAGAGATGATACATACGTGGAAAAACATTCCATGCTCATGGACAGGAAGAATCAATATTATTAAAATTGCCATACTGCATAAAGCAACTTATAGATTCAATACTATTCCTATTACACTACCAATGACATTGTTCACAGAATTAGAAAACAAAACAATTTTGAGATTCATGTGGAACCAAGAAAGACCCCAAATAGCCAAGACAATCCTAAGCAAAAAGAACAAAACTGGAGACATCATGCTACCTGACTTCAAACTGTACTACAAAGCTATAGTAATGAAAACAGCATGGTAGTGATACAAAAACAGACACATAGACCAATGAACAGAATAGAGAACCCAGAAATAATGCCACATACCTACAGTCATCTGATCTTGGACAAAGTCAACAAAAATAAGCAATGGGGTAAGAACTCCATATTCAATAAATGGTGAATAGCCAGAATAACTGGCTAGCTATACGCAGAAGACTGAAACAGGACCCCTTCCTTATATATACCATACACAAAAAATCAATTGAAGATGGATTAAAGACTTGAATGTTGTTAAAAGAAAAACTTCAGCCAAATTAAATTTTAAAGAGTTTAATTGAGCAATGGATGATTTGTGAATCAAGCAGCTCCCAGAATCACAGCAGAATCAGAGATTCCAGGGATACCTCCTGGTCAGAGCAAATTTATAGACAAAAAAAAGGGAAGTGATATACAGAAATCAGAAATAAAGTACAGAAACAACTGGATGAGTTACAGCTCATCATTTGCCTTATTTGAACAGTTTGAACACTCAGCAGCATGTGAATGGTTGAAATATGGCTTCTGGGATTGGCCAAGACTGAGCTATTGTTACAGATGCATACTCGTAAATCAGGTTCTCAATTTTGTCTACATATTAAGTTAGGTTGCAGTTCATCTACAAGGACTCAAATATAGAAGAATGGAGTCCTTCTCATGTCATATTTAGCCTGCGTTAACAATGTAAAACCTAAAACTATAAAAACTCTGGAAGATAACCTATGAAATTCCATTGTGGACATAATCGCTGACAAAGATTTTATGATAAAGATGCCAAAAGCAGTTACAACAAAAACAATAATTGACAAATGGGACCTACTTAAACTAAAGAGCTTCTGAACAGCAAAAGAAACTATCAACAGAGAAAACAGATAACCTACAGAATAGAAGAAAATATTTGCAAGCTATACATCCAACAAAGGCCTAATATCCAGAATCTATAAGAAACTTAAACAAATTAACGAACAAAAAACAACTCCATTAAAAAGTGGGCAAAGGACACAGACAAAAGATTTAAATGGACACTTTTCAAGGTATAGAAATACGTATAGAAAAAAGTGTTCAACAACATTAGTCATCTGAGAAATGAAAATTAAACCCACTAAAATAACTCAAATTTTAAAAACTGGACATTGCAAGTGTTGAGGATATGGAATAACCAGAACTCTTATAAACTTCTGGTGGAAGCCTAAGATGTACAATCGCTTTGGGAACTCTTTGGTGGCTCCTTACATTGTTAAATACACATTTATCACATGAACTGGCAATTCCCATCCTACGTAATTACCCAAGAGAAATAAAACATTTTTTCACAAAAGGCTTACACAGAAATATTTATAGCAATTTTATTTGTAATAGCCCAAAGCTGGAAGCAACCCAGTTGTCCATCAACAGTGACTGGAAGGACAAATTTTGCTATGTCCACACATTAGAATACCGGTTGGCAGTCAAAAAGGAAGAGCTTTTGATCTATGCAGCAATGTGTATGAGTCTCAGTATTTTTGTGGTACGTAAAATAAGCTAGACAGAAAAGCACACACACTGATGACTTTATGTGAAGTTCTGACACAGACAAAATTCATGCACAGGGACAGGAATCATCAGATTGGCGCCAACCTGGGGCAGGGACTGGGCATGGGAGTGGCCACTGCAGAAGGCATGGACGGAGTGGTCAGGAGTGGTCTGTACTTCTTTCTGTCCATGCCCACTGAGCTATACCTGTAACACAGGTAGATTTCATTTTGTAAATTGTTATCTCATGAAGTTGATCTGAAAAGTCTACACTGAGAGCCAATATTTTATTCTGAAATAACATTGAGTAAAATAATGCAAAGTGTCAAAATACACTAATGCTGTGATGCCACTTGTTTTTAAAAGGGGTAAAGAGCTACATACATGGGTCATGCACACTTAATATTTCTTGCATAAAGTATCTGGAAATATCTTCCTCTACCATTGATGATTCTTGGGATTGATTTTTTTTTTCCTGGTTTGGATCTTGCTAATACTCCTGTGTTGAGCCACAAAGAACTGATAATGACATCTTTTAAAGAAATTAGAACTCCAAAATAACCCTAAATCAGTTTTCACTTTTTAAAATTTTATTTTATTTTGAGACAGGGCCTTGCCCTGTTGCCTAGGCTGGAGTTCAAGTAATCCTCCTGCCTCAGCCTCCTGGGTAGCAAGGACTTCAGGTGTACACCACCATGCCTGGCTGATTTTTTAAATCTTTTTATTGGTAGAGACGGAGTCTCACTATGTTGCCCAGGCTGGTCTCAAACTCCTTGCCTCAAGTGATCTTCCTCCCTTGACCTCCCAAAGTGCTGTGAGTGCCCAGCCAGTTTTCACTTTTAAAATAAATTACATCCTTCAAACATACCAGGCACCAAAATATATCACATTTTATTAGAAATGTTTATATTTGGCTAAATAAAAGAAGGGGATTTTTTTTCCCCCTGTGCTCTTTGATCATTTGATCTGTTGAAAGTGTAAACCATGAGTTTACACTTGAGATCTGACATGGGTCTCAGTCAATTTTAAAAGTTTATTTTGTCAAGGTTAAGGACGGCCCATGACACAGCCTTAGGAGGTCCTGACAACATGTGCTCAAGGCTGTCTGGGTAGTTTGGTTTTACACATTTAACGGAGACCTGAGACATCAATCAATATATGTAAGATTGGTTTCGTCCAGAAAGGCGAAACAAACTTGCAATCTTCTGAGTTTCTGATTAGCCTTTCACTGAGTATGTGATTTACAGGAATGGTCACTTATGCCTTAGTCTGGTTTAGTGAAACAACAGGGCAAAGGGAACACTCAGATATGCATATGTCTCCGTGAGCAGAGGGGTGAGTCTGAGTTCTGTTTTCCTTTTGTCCACAAGGGATTTCCTTGTGGGCAAATTGTGAGGAGGTGTGTGGCTTCATACCTTTGTAGCTATCTTATTTAGGAATAAAATGGGAGGCAGGTTTGCCTGGCAGAGTTCCCAGCTTGACTTTTCCCTTGGCTCAGTGATTTTGGGGTCCTGAGATTTAATTACCTTTGACAAAAGCAAGCTTCCTTTAGCATGCTTCATCTACATTCTGCCAATTACCAGGGTGAAACAGTGGAAATGATTGCCTTCAACCTTCCAGGTCCTGAGGTCCCGCAGTCACCATGTGCATCTTAACTGTAGACCCTGAGACAACAGCTCCTCAGCCTTGGGGCTCTCGTTGGTCTGCACTGACGCCATCAGATTCTTTGCTCTGCTGATCCCTGGTCCCTTCTCTGATACACTGCAGAGCTGGAAGAATTGTGTGAGCTTGTTATGCCAAACTGTCAACGAGTGTGCGAATGTCCAGGCGACGTGGAAGTGTTAAGTGCCGTAGACGTGCAGGCGTCATTACCTGTAGACTCAATTCCTGAGTCTCCTAGAGTTTTGCTAACAGGAAAGTGTACAGGCAGCCAGTTCCAACATTTCTGACAAGAATAACAAAATATATTAAATCTTATACTACATATTATAGTTACAAAATATATTTACTTTTAAAACTTTAATTATTATTTTAAATTAGTATTAAAGTGTGTTGATTGCAGGAAGAGGATGCTTAATGGAGAGGCTTGGCCAGGTTTTGTTTAAGATCCGTTAGGGTCCCAGGATTTTATAACTTCTGAGATTCTGAGAGTTTAGAGTTTCCCACTCTCAACATAGCTTTGACTCATTAGAAGAAGAGAGATGATATTGTCAATGGGGATTCACAGTTCATTTTTTTGGTAGGCCATGCTGTGTTAATGCTTCATCGTGTTGCCGCAAATGGGTCCCGATCCAGACCCCAAGAGAGGGTTCTTGGACCTCACACTAGAAAGAACTCAGGGCGAGTCCACAGAGCAAAGTGAAAGCAAGTTTATTAGTAGGAAAGTAAAGGAATGAAGAAGAGTGCTCCATCGGCGGAGCTTGGCCTGGGCTGCCTGAGTAAGGATACTTAGAGTTATTTGTCAATGATATGCTAAACAAGGAGTGGATTATTCATGAGTTTTCTGGAAAAGGGGTGGGCAATTCCCGGAACTTAGGGTTCCTCCCCTTCTCAGACTATACAGGGTAACTTCCTGATGTTGCCGTGCATTCGTAAGCCGTCATGGCACTGGTGTCTTTTAGCAAGCCATCACGTTAGAATTAATGTAAAGTGAGCAGTGAGGATGACCACATCGCCATACTGGTTTCGGTGGGTTTGGCTGCGACTCCTTTGCCGCGTGCTGTAAACAACGTCTTCTTGGCCGGTATCTTGTGTGGACCTCGCATCTCAGCCTGTGACTTGGAATGCCTTACTCCTGGGAATGCAGCCCTGTGGGTCTCAGCCTTGCTTCGCCCAGCTCCTATTCAAGACGGAGTCCCTCTGGTTTGAACAACCTCTGACAGTTGTATATGAGAAAAATGAAATTACAATAAATTTCTCACTTCTATTTAGTAGAATTTTTCATTAAAATACATTTTTTTCATCTTTCAGTGAATAACCCTATACCTTCCAATTTGAAATCAGAAGCGAAAAAGGCTGCCAAAATATTAAGAGAATTCACAGAAATAACTTCCAGAAATGGACCTGACAAGATCATTCCTGGTAGGTAAATAGGATGAGTGCTGTTTGTCTCTAAATGTTTTTTTTCCTAAGTCGTTTTTTGTGTTCTTCGAGACTCCATTTCAGGCAGAAGCCTCCATCAGGGCCAACAGGTGGCTCCACCAGCGTCTTTCCCATGGCCGATCCAGGGATGCTCTGGAAACCACAACCTGTTCATCACCACTTCCAGTTATTTCCAAAGGGTATTCACAGCACAACTCATTTCATGCAAAGGAGATCCAAATGCCAAGTCACTTCAGCAATGTTACAGACCAGACTCCCTCATAATCACAGCACATGACTCAGCTCTGTTTGGAAAATTTGTTATTGATATAATAATCTTAATAGTGAAATAATAATGATGTTAATTATTGTTGCATTCCTGCCACTTCTCCCGTCATGAGGAAATAGTCCTCACAGAGCCCTGCTACTCCAGGTGCAAGGGGTCTGGACAGGGCCAGCTGCAGATCAGGCAAACCAGCCAGGCCTCTTCCCTCCCTGTCTCTCCTTTTTACATAGGCTTTTCCTCCTGCCTCCGGCCTCGGGGGTCCAGCGCCCTAACACCACATGTTCCTGCTCCACTTCAGCTCTCTGCAGCCTCGCCTGTCCTTTGCATGGCGTGCTAAGAACTCTGCAAGCTAACCTTGCAAACTCACAAGCTAATCTCATACATAAATTTTAATTTTGTGTTTTCTCCTTGCACATGAGACATTTACATTCTCTAGTGGCTTAAGAAGACATTAATCACCAATTCCCAACACAGATGTGCATCGGTACCCCCAGGCCATAGAAACGCAATTCTTAAACTTCACTCCAAACCTGCTGAATCAGACTTTTAGTGCAGTGTGTCCAGGAATGCTTGTCTTACATGTGGTTTTTGTGTAATTCTTATGACTAGTAATTCTCTGACAGTGACCACATAAGCTGTGGTCCAGAGGGGCGTCTTTGAAAACCGTGGCCTGTTCATCACCACTTCCCGTTTCCAGAGGGTGTTCCCGGCATGCTTGTCTCATCCAGTCGGCCTGGACAATGTTTCAGACCAGCCTCCCGCTTAGTTAATCACAGTGCATGACTCTGAGTCCTGCATTAAAGAGCTAAGTTTAATTTTTCTAAGCCAGATATCTGAAGTTATTTAATAGAGCTTCAAATAATGTTTTAAAAATTCGTTACTGTTTTAATAATGTGAATCATAATATTAATCCTTGTTGCGCTGGCCCAGTGACTTCTCCGGTCTGGAGAAAACAGTGCTTAGTAGAGCCCCCTTGCCACTCTAGGTGCAGTCTGAACCTGCACCTTGGCAGACCCTGGGAGCTCCTGAGCAGTCTGCTCCGATGTCACAGATCTGTCTGCATTGCTCACACCGTCCCAGTGAGGCACACACACACACGAGTTTCAGATGCTTTAGAGCTGAAAGAAAACTCAACAAGACAAAGTAGATTTTTCAGTATCAGTATTCTGAGGGAGTCACACTCAGTGGGTGAAGCTCAGAAAATGAAAGAGATTGCCCCGAGGTGTGGGTGTGGCAATAGGAGAGTTCCACAGCCCACAGAGATACAAGCTCCCTTCCCTCACCGGGGAGTCTGATGGGGCTTTGTGTTTACATTAAGACAAAGACGCTATATCACAGGATAAACAACTGCATCTGCAAAGCACTTAAACAAGACACCTAGGTCTCTAGACCTTCCAATGGTGTGTTTGGCCTCCCAAAATGTTAGGGTTCTGAGAGTTAAGTGAAGCTTAATTTAGCAATTAAATCTATAATCATTACATTTTATGTTATAAATCAAAAGCTAACTGGCAGATTATTTAGGGATTATTAGTGTTTCATTTCCCTGAATCTGAGTGGAAATCTATAAAAATATAGTTGACATGTGGAATATATTCATTTTAAAACCTGTTTTTGTTAATATCTAATTCTCAATAGGAACAATAGCAACTCTAGAACATTGAAAACAGAATGTGAGGAAGACATTCTGCCAACAGGTGGCTGTAAATATAAACCTGCACGATGTATGATACAGCGTTCAGTCTTACTGCAGTGTAATTATAACTTTTTAAAATACAAAAGTACACTTAGTAGCCAGCCATCCAGGATGCAACCTTGTTCTCCATAACTTTCTTACTGAGAACAGCTCCACACGTGTTCTGCCTGCGAACTTCATGGTCTTGGATCAGTTATTTCCAAGGGTTTGTTCTTAATTTAAATTTTGAAATGGTGGCATAATTATGTGAGAATTTTAGTGTTCTCTTGGGGCATCTGCAAAGCCTTTGCTCTGTGTACTAGAGCACCATGTCTGGCTTCACTTTCTTGGCAGAATATTTGATGCAAATAATAATAAATTAAACTAGCTTAAAGTTATATGCTAGGCTTCCCTCGTTAGCTTGAAAGAGGTATTATTGTGTTGTAGATTCACAGAATAGTGTGGCACTATATTCACTGGATACATATACTAATAACCCTCATTTATGTAATGAACGTCTCTGAAATATGAAAAACCGATATTTTTAAATTGAACATATTTTCAGTGTACTAGGAGTTAAGTGGTACTCGAATGCTATAGCAGATTATTTTATAATGTTAAAAATGTTTTAACATTGAAAAATTATTTTTCTGTTTTTGAATCCAAATTTTTATATTAATACAAGGTTAATTTAGCTAGATGGCTTTAAGATCAAAGCTCTAATTCATGCGGCCTTTCAGTAATTTTTAAAGTTTTTCCTTAATACTATATGGATCTTAATTTCTTTGAAAATAGTAACTTTTATCTTTTATATTGTATACTATATTCTAAATTAATTGAAATTGTCAAAATATTTGCCCTGCTAATAGATAACAATAAAATCTCTTTCAAATATCTAATTTATCTAATTTATTTATCAAATAATTTGTCTAATAAATTTGATATTTGAAAGATTTTATTGATATCTATTAGCAGGGCAAATATTTTGCAGGATTCGAGGATATTTAGGATGTTGTGTTTAGCACTGCAAAAATAGCAAACACAAAAAACATGCGTGGGAATAGAGAGGCCTTGTACCTGTCTGTTAAGCGACTGACTTCTGTTCATTGCTCCTGTGTGCCCTGAGCTCCTAGGGAGAGCACCTGTGCACGCTGACTCTGTGTAACACTGGCTCGTCTATCCCGGCATCTAGATAAAAACGCTTATCTTCCACTGTTTTCCACGTTAACAGCTCATGTAATTGCGAAGGCTAAAGGCCTTGCAATTCTGTCTGTGATCAAAGCCGGGTTCCTGGTGACCGCCAGAGGAGGCAGTGGGATTGTACTGGCACGTCTTCCAGACGGAAGTAAGTTGGCATCTGTTCACTGGAGTAGATAATCTTTGTTCTTTCTTCTGTCTGTTTCCAGTATGAACACATTGCATAGCGAGTAGGACAGGTTTCCTGCACAGCAACTGACGCTTATGGAATGAGGGCTACTTGACTGAACGCGCAGTTTGGTGTCATGAACAAGCGAGGGAACCAGCCTTTCTGTCTCTCTCTGTCCTCAGAATATTAGACAAGCCTGGGCAGTGGACCCAATTTTGTTTGCACGCATTTTGTAATTCTTCCACAGAGCAAATATTTAAACATGGCAGTATATGCATTTCTTTTGTTTAATATGAATTCTTATCTCTCAACTTCATGGTATGGCTGCTTTCTTTTTTTTTTTTTTATGGAAATTGATATGAAAATAAGGGGCCACGTGTGAACTTCTTTGTTTCTGTGGTAGGTTATAGAAACCGTGACACTGGAAGAATTTTCCCAAGGCAGAATTGTATCAAGAGCCAGTATAATCTAGTTTTACTTTCTGGGGTGAAATCTACTACTTCATTCTTTAGAGATGAAATCAAAAGATTTGTTATGAATCCCAAGTACCAACATTTATAGTAATATTTAAAGTGGACATAGGTGTGTCAAAACCAGCAAAATACTTTTTATACCAATTTAACATGTGCTGTTCAGTGAACACATTTTTCTATCAGTAGCAGTTTTTTAGCATAGATTATTATATTTTGAGAGCGCATGGGACACTTAAAATAAATATAGAATATACATGTTTGTGAAACACAGCCTTTAAATATCAGTCACCAGGCTTCACCATTTCTTACCAAGGTTGCCCCACAGTGAACAAGAATCTCTTCCTTAATATGGGGGTCCATTTTCATAGCTGTGTGTAGCTTTGAAAATAAGAAGAACACAATTATCTTTTTTCAAGCATTGTCCAAATTGCCATGAGCGGACTTCTCCACAGTAAAACCAAACGAAACAGAGGCTCATTTCAAGGGGTCCCATTGTCAGATGGGACTCAAAGTCTACGAGAAAGACCCCAAGTGTCCCAGATCCCCAGCTGCTCCATTGACCAGATTACTTGCTGACCAAAGGGAGGGACGGTCAATGCCAAGCCCTGGGCTCCTCTCAGAGCCCAGCCAACCTTCCTGCTGGCTTCAAAACCTACAGTTCTCTCCCTTCTTCCTGAGCTACAGCTGCTGACTCTGCTGAGAGTAATTTAAAAACTGTCCAAATAAGGCACGACACGTTCCCCCAGGATTCCGGCCAAGACCAGGCATCTTAACACAGGGACAGTTCCTAACATAGGGAACGAAAAATAACTTTGGGTTTATCAGACACGAATTTCTGTAACCCAAACTTCTCTAAGCCTGGATGGGATAGTTCTGGAAGTATTCCAGCGATATTCTGTTATCTAGCATGCATGGCAGCAACAATTTTCAAAAAGTGCTTTGGCCATTTTTCTAGACTTGTTTACCATGACTGTTTCTATATCAAGAAAAATAAGCATATAGTAATCCTAAAATGTGCCATATTGTGGCAAATGGAATTACTGTACTTAGTTTCTAAATGTGATTTATCTTGTTAGAATTTTAATGACCATGAATCTGTACCCTATTTCTTGTGCTTAAGCATTAGAGGTGTTAAAACAGTTTTGCCTTCAGAAATTTACAATGGAAACAATGATCATGTTACCGTTAGTTAATAAACTCTATTGAATCCTTCTGATTGCTTAAATCTATGACAAAATTCTAGCTGAAGACTAGAGCTACAGCTAAGTTGCTTTATAAAAATATTGACAGTTGAAGTTACCAAGTGCCATGTATGGTTAATGGTTAGAGAACCAGTGGTTTGGTATTAAGCATGTTGGTAGAGAGAGATTAGAGGAGGTGGGCTCGTGAGGCTATGAGACTCAGAATGAATATCTAATCCTTTTCAAATATTTTTAACTGTTTAAAAATTACATTTTCTTTTTGAAGAACACTTTAAAATAGTGGGAAATACCAAATCTCGTTATTTTAAATAGAAACAGCCTTTAGATTTTAGCATTTTTCCTTCCTATATTTACATGTTGAGGTGTTTTAGTGTTGGGGTAACTTTTCTGTCTGTTTGTTTTTATTAGCATGGTCTGCACCCTCAGCCATTGGGATAGCCGGCCTTGGTGGGGGATTTGAAATAGGAATTGAGGTAAGTGGGCTGTGCATACCCATACGACTGCCATAGCCTCTGAAGACAGCTGAGGTACCACCTGTGAAAACAGAGGTTTCCTAGTCTTCTTATTGTTACCACGGACACGTAGGAGAACTGTTTCCTTTATTTTCTTGATGAATGTCTAACTAAAGCTATCTGGTGGTTCCCATTTTCTTTCCTTTTCTTTCATCATGAGTAGGATTTCTCTCATTCGCCATTTTATCTGCTTCTGTCTCATGCACATCTGTATAGCAGGCACATCTCAACCCCTGGGCAACTGTCATTGGCAGTTTATGGACTGCTCATGGCAAAGCCACCGTCCTCCTTCAGTGGGCATTGAAATAACCTGGGCAGTGCATCATCGTTTGTGGCAAAATCCAGTTTTGTAACATAGGATACTCAAATGCCTTCCAATTCTTTAAGTAAAGAAGGGCTTCACGTTACTTGAGTGTGTAACGTTGCTCCTGGGATTCTGGCATCTGTCGGGTGGAGTGGACATTGCACTCCAGGAGGTGCACGTCCACAGAGGTCTCCTTCACAGCGATCCTCTGGGCCGATGCTCCTCTCCAATCCGTTGTTTTATTTGTAAGGGACTGGAAATCAAATCTCTGGGTACGCTCAACTCATTTTCTTCTCAAATTTCAGTTTCTCCCTAAGCTACCCTGTGTAAATTTGCTCTGTTGTCATGGTTTTAAATTCCCTCAGCCTTTTTAGGAGGAAGTATTTCTAACTCTTCTCTCATCTTTTTTTAATCTTCTTTACTCACTGCTGTATAAATCTCTAGTATAGAAGGAATATATTTTAGTTTTGCTTATCATGATGGCATTTTTGTACTGTATGCAGCCAAATCACAGCTTTCCAAAATCTCGCCCTCTGGTGGAAAGTGCGTTTTCATCAGGGACTGTGGCTTTCCTCCCCTTCCTTCTCACCTCCCTCCTTCCCCTCTCCCCACCCCCACCCAGTCCCTGGGCCCTCCCTGTTGAAAGGCCTTTTTCTCTCCACAGATCCTGCCCCTAAACTGCTAGCTGTGCTGCGTCACCTCCCTTCTTCCACCACCCTCTGGCTCCTTGTGAGGCTGGGGCGTGCTGTGAGCATCTGGGGGGCATGCCTTGAGTATTTATTTCAAAAATGATGAGAGACTCAGTCATGAACTCTGTATTAAATCTCAATATATTAAAGACCAAAGTTGAGAGTTTCCATGGTAATTCTTTGAAAAGTTTGGACTTTTAACCATAGGGCCCATTAGTCCCTGAAAAACAAGTGCAAGTGAAACATAGTCCCATCATCCAGGAAATGAAATAGAAAGACTTTAAATAGCATTTTATAGACCGATACACTGTTTTGTTTTGGTTTTTTGACACAGAATTTTGCTCTTGTTGCCCAGGCTGGAGTGCAATGGCGTGATCTGGGCTCATCGCAACCTCTGCCTCCCAGGTTCAAGCAATTCTCCCGCCTCAGCTCCCAAGTAGCTGGGATTACAGGCAGGCACCACCATGCTGGATAATTTTCTATTTCTAGTAGACATGGGTTTCACCATGTTGGTCAGGCTGGTCTCGAACTCCTGACTTACTCTCTTTTGCATGCTGTGCAGCCTTGGACAAATTATTGAGCTGCTGAGAGCTGCAATTTCCTTATCTGGAAAATGGGTGTAATAATAGTGGCACACACTCAGGCAGACTCATGTTTAAAAACATGCCGTCATTACATAGCTATTCACATTTTTTAATCATATCAATGCTCTGAAGTCAACATTTTCATATGAGTGACAGAAAAATCCTATTATTACCAATTGAGACTATACTTGAAAGGCCGTAAGAGAGTTCCTGATACATGTATGTTCTTAATAATGTTTAATTTGAATCATTTTATGATATAAAATACACTTAAGATCTGTAGGACAAACTAAATCTACCAGATAGCTGACCCACACAAGATGCTTCAACTTGACTCTTGCCAACTGTTCCTTTTATTTTACGGATGGACAATTTCTGAGGATTGTGGTGGTGAATGGCACAGAACTATTCAGCTTTTCTTATGAAAAGTTAAGCAGTGTATAACCTGTATCTTATATGTATTTTTATATAACAAATTTGTTTTTCATCATGCATGACACATACACACTCAGAAAACACGAGTTTCTACCCATGACCTTGTAGCTACACTGGTTGTGATGTTCTACTTCTGCTTGGCACATCGTGGCACAGTGCAAGAGGCAGCTAAAGGAAAAAAAATCTTTTGATTTTTTTTTCTGATCTCTCTTTAGTTCTTGTGAAATAAGAACAAGATAATCCTGTGTTTTTTGGTGACACTACCAATTATCCTGAGAACCAGGTCAAGAGCTCCACAGACAGCCTGGAAGCCTGTGAGCAGCAATGGCCCTCGGTTTATTTCCACTGCTTACAAGAAGGAGCAAGACAGACTTCCTGCAGGGATCTGGAACCGTTGAACAAAAGAGAGTAGTGGAGTTCACACCTAAATATTTTTAATTGACTCTACCAGCAGTTTCATGAGGTGTAGGTAATACACCTTAATGAGGTGTAAGCAAATTTTAAACACAGAGACCCAAAGGCTGGTTAAATACCCCAAGGCACACAGCTATTGGGAAGAGAAGCTGAGGTGGATGCTGGTTCTCCACACCGGGGGTGCCCTGGCCCGTGCTGCCTCTCATTTGATGGGTTGTGTTATTTTTCAGTTCTAACCTTGGGCTTCCCCACTGCAGTGATGAATCAGAGAAACAAATCCTTTCTCCATGTTGACATGCCTTGAGCATTCAGTTGAGTCTCATTGTAGTTTCTGCTTTTATTTAGAGAAAAATTAAGTCAGTTGGGCACAGTGGCTCACACCTGTAATCTAGCACTTTGGGAGGCTAAGGCTGGTGGATCTCCTGAAATCAGGAGTTCGAGACCTGCCTGGCCAACATAGTGAAACCCATCTCTACTAAAAATACAAAAATTAGCCAGGCGTGGTGGTGGGTGCCTGCAATCCCAGCTACTCGGGAGGCTGAGTTGGGAGAATCACTTGAACCTGGGAGGTAGAGGTTGCAGTGAGCTGAGATCACAGCACTGCACTCCAGCCTGGGCAATAAGAGCAAAACTCCATCTCAAAAAAAAAAGAAAAAGAAAAATTAAGTCATGGAAGTAGGCATTCCTAATGGAAACTACTTTACTTTCTGATATGTTGAGCTTCTGTGACCTACAGCGAAGTGGCCCACGTTCAGCTTCCTAGTAGGGGGACACCCCTTGCCAGGAGGGGCATGTAGAAAGCCTCCCAGGGCCTTCAGCCCCATAGACCCTGCTGCTGTACTCTTTGGGCTTGGCTTTTATGAAGTGTTTAGTTTGATGAGATCAGAGAGCATGTCGGATCCCTTCCTGCAACCCTTGTTTGATTTGTTAGCACTGACAGTTTACCTAACCCCACCAAACCCTGGAATCACGCCTACATGACCAGGCTGTTTGGAAGATCAAAGGACATGATGCAGGTAAAGCTCATAGTATACACATGGCACACAGTAAATGCTCACTGCAGTTTCCTGTAATTACCTGTGGCAATATTGGCTTTATAATTCATCAGCTCAAAATAAAAATAGGACTCTTGTTTGACATTCTTTCCTGTCTATATTGATATTTTGCTACATTGCATATGGTATAGTTGAGTTTTAGTCAAGATAAATTTTAAATGATATTTAGTCTTAACTATCTTTACATCAGTGTGTCTCTACATTTTAGGTATCAGACTTGGTGATAATTCTGAATTATGACCGTGCTGTTGAAGCTTTTGCGAAAGGTGGAAATCTAACCCTCGGGGGGAACTTGACTGTGGCTGTCGGGCCCTTGGGAAGGTGAGTTCTTTGAATAGATGTTAGACAGTAAAGATTTAACAACTGCATATTTTATTTTACATTAATAGGAAACTTGAGTTAAAATGAGCAGATTTATGCATCCCCAGATTTATATTGCCCAGAAGATTCAAGGTCATCACAAATAGGAAATTCACAAAACACAGCCAGTAAGATAAGCTAGAAAATCTGAAACCAGAACATACAAGAAGAATGAAATGTTTTAGAGACATAGGCCATTGTATCTGTCAGACTTGAACATAAAATCCACCTTAAGCTTTCAGGGAGCCAAAGGCAAGTCAGATTTTGTGATAAAAGTTCAGCTTCAATCAGGAAAGAAAAAGCTTTTTTTCAAAGTAAATCATAAAAATTGGAAATGGATGTGTTTCTTTGAGCCATGTTTCTAGTACTTAAAGTGTATTTTTCTTCTCTATTAATGAAGTGCTAGTCTTGGATTAATTGTGCAATATCCATACTATTTATAGAAGTTACACAGTAAAATTAGCTAAAAATGTTTCTGAGTGCCATGAAAATACACAATGCAAAAAGAATCCAAATTCTTTAGCACTCTTGAGATGTATTTTCCAGTTTTAAGAGAGGAAGATCCAGTTGGAAAATATCAGATTTGCAAATTTTAAAAAATATATTTACACATTCTGCACTGTATTCTTTTGCAACACAGTTCTATATTATCATAGCCTTCTGTAATACCTTTATATATGTTCTTCCCCAGGCCTGTTTTTCCTCTAGACCACATTATAACATCTAATTTAGGCCTACAGTAAGTAAAACATAGAAACAGCTGAAGAAGGTACAGAAGGAGGTAATTCGTTTGCGCTAGAAGCCTGCTATTTAAATGGTTATCTTCAGGCTTAGAGCTGCTCACCACTTGTGATGCAAAATCTTGTGCTTTGCAGGAACTTGGAAGGAAACGTCGCCCTCAGAAGCTCGGCCGCTGTCTTCACCTACTGCAAGTCCAGAGGGCTCTTTGCAGGCGTGTCTTTAGAAGGGAGCTGTTTGATTGAAAGGAAAGAAACTAATAGAAAGTCAGTTCAAGTTAAAGCGATTTTGATTTAAAGTGTGCTGAGAAAATAATACTTCAAAAGTTAATACAATTTGCAGGGTACATTTATATATTCTTTTTACAATACGATTTTAAGTGTATATCTTACATTTAAAAATCAAATATAAAAATCATGTATGCTCTAGAAAATGCAGAAGACACACAAAAAATAAAACAAATAAAAACATTCTGTCCCCTTAAAGGACTAACACAATTCACATTTTCCTTCCCTGCCTTCCAACATTTTCCTCCACATAAGTTTTTTGTTTTGCCATAATGATGGTAATCACCATGTATATTCAATTGTAAATACTGTTTTCCCACTTTGCATTTTAAGATTAAGAAATGCGAGCAAAAGTTACTCACGCTCAGTTGGAAGCACCGATTTCGGTGATTTTCAGAGGTCTCTAGACGGCACGCCAGCCGCCACTCCTGGCTCAGTCAGTGTCCGTGCTGTGTGTCACCTTTGTCTTTCCTCCATATTGAATAGAGACCAATTTAAAATACAGTTTGATTTTTTAAAAAAAGAATCTGGAAGTATCCTCCAAGGTAAAGGGAAAATTCTACTTTAAACTGGCATCTGGCTAATTTTCCCAAAGATGCAAATTAAGTGGCTCTTGCAAATTGCCACTAAAATATGTGAAAGATATAAAGAGCTAAGTCTGACAACAGGACTTCTTCCAGAACCTGCAGAAGCTCCACTAACTGCCAGCCTGATCAGGCCACACCACTGGTGCTGGCTGTTCACATTCCCCACGTGCGGAGACAGACCCCCCACTATCAGAGACAAAGCTTCCAGTGTTTACCCCACGAGTCACTCAGGAATTCAGCAGCACTATTTGATAAAGCTAAATATAAACCACAAGAGGTAGGAAATAGGAAGGACGGGGGAAAACAAGGTTTGCAGAACTATTCATCTTATAAAATCAAAAGTGAAGTATTAATTCCTGGTTTTATTAATTTGAGAAAAGTGTAACAAAAGAATGCTTTTAGAAACTGCTGGTTCTAGGCCATTGGCAGGCCTTCCCACTGAAGTTCAACTAAACCATGGATAAACTAAAGCAAATACGTTGCTTAATGAATTGCAGGGCCTCTAGGCATGTAAGGCAAATGTTTATTTAATCTTGATAAATATTTTAAGGAAATTACAAAGCCACAGTTACAGGCACCATTTTTTAAGAAACTTAAAAAGTAAAAACCTATAAAAATGTATGTGCTTGTGTGAATACTTTTATGTGTTTATGTATGAATATGTGTGTATGTATATATGTGCAAGTATAAGTATTCGTATGATAATGTGGGTATGATTTTTATATTAATAAAGGGTACCTATAAGGATATTTATGGTAGTTACCTGTAGAGGTGAACTTTGGGGTAAGTTTAAGACTTGAACATGGGATATTGCTTAAAGTTAGTGTTTAAAAAGTGGTCTATATGAACTGCTATAGATGAGTGATTATATATATTCACCGTGTATGTGTGCACATGCTGTGCTTAACTCTAGAAAAGATTTCTGTATATTAAAAATGTTTTTAATTTTATATTTCCTATTAGATTTTATTGTCAAGATATCCGAGCATATGACATTTTATTTGGAGACACACCACGGCCTGCTCAAGCCGAAGATCTTTATGAAATTCTTGATTCCTTTACTGAAAAGTATGAAAATGAAGGACAACGAATCAATTTGAGAAAAGCAGCAAGGCAGCAGAGGAAGCCTTCTGTACCGTTTGGTTTTATGTTTCACTCCATATTCTCAGACATCTCTTTCTGTAGAACATTCTGTCCTTGATATCAGGTTCCTAAGAACCTACTAAGCCTCCTTCGTAGTTCCACTTACTTAAAGTTCTTGTGAAAATGTCATGCTACCTTGACATTTCCTCATACAAATTTCAGGGAAAAACATAATTTGTCTTCTGTGATTGCATTTCTCCAAGAATGAAACTTTGTTGTATCAATTATGCAAATAATATTTGGGAGGCCGAGGCAGGTGGCTCACTTGAGATCAGGAGTTTGAGGTCAGCCTGGCCAGCATAGGGAAACCCGCTCTCTGCCATAAAACATTAGCTGGGAGTGTCGGCGCATGCCAAAAATCTCAGCTACTCAGGAGGCTGAGGCAGGAGGATCGCTTGAGCCCATGAGGCTGCACTCAGCCAAGATCACGCCACTGCACTCAGCCTGGGCAACAGAGCAAGACCTTGTCTCAAGAATAATAATAATAACATGAATAATAGTTGCAGATACTGGCACCTTTGAACATTAGGTCTCGGGCCACCACGGGAATTGCATTGTTCATCAGGCTCCACAGCACCTTTCAGAGGTGGTTTGATGCCTGTTTCATAGAATGAAAATGAAGCCCTAGAGTGTCTGCCACAGCCTCTGCCAGTCACTTGCTGAGCCAGTTACTACTACACCATCTCTGCAGCTCCCTCAGACCTTGCACAGATGGTCAGAAGTGCCTGGGGGAGCTGAGCTTCAGGCATGAGAAGAGCACGCCCTGTCCACATCCAAGTCTTGTCATCCAGTTCAATTTCATGGCATCTGGAGGGGTGCATGTGAGCTTAGAGAATGCCTCATTAATAAGCACATAGGATAAAACTTTGCTAGATAAACTCGTTAGAAAAGAGTTATATGTGCCTAAGTAAAAACAAGATTTTAAAATTATGTGTATTTATTTTTTGTTTCTCCCAGGCGAAAGAACTACCTCCAAAGCCATTGTCAAGACCACATCAGTCATCTGCACCAGCCCAGCTGAACTCTGGCTCTCAAAGTAAATATTTTTGTTGCAATTCAAATGCAATTGTAATTAAGTGATTATTAAATGTTAGTGTTAAGAAATCAAGATGCATTGTTAAACTTTAGAGTCAAATAGAATAACTAAGGCATTTAAGAGTAAAGTGCTCAGCCTCTTTTAAATGCATAAGACAAATTCTCATTGCTATAATTTGTGAAAGCTTCTATTTCTATTCATAAGATACTTTCTTAAATCTACAAAGATATTTATCTTTAAAGGTTTTTTCATTTATATTTGTTGCCATTTCCTCCAAAATCCATTGTCCTCCTGATTTGAAATGAAAACAAAATAAGCCTATTTTTTTCTTATGTACCTACATATTTATAATTCTGAACATCAGTTTTGACATATATTCTTTGGAGCTCAGGATATCATAAGATGGTTTTTAAACTAGATGAAATTTAGAAAGCACCAGGTTTTGGTCTTTATCTTTCTTTCTGTCATTTGTTTGTGTGAATCGCTCTTGTGTTTCTGTTTCTCGTATATAGAGGTTAGCAGTACATAGGAATATATTCAAGTAGGGGACTTGCATGTGATGATTGACTGTAACACAAGAGTCATTGTGCTATGACTTTGGGTGCACAAAGGTGACTTTAACTGAGAACTTGCCTTTAGAGAACTTTCGGAACAGGAGGAGAGAGGTTACGTGTAGAAACATAACTGCTCTTAGTGGAAGAATGCACATGGTCAGTTTTGTGGGCGTAAATAGTAAAGCTCTGTAGAAGGCGGGAAGCACATCCTCTGCCTCCTCCTTAATTTCCTGTATCCATTTTCCCCAGTTTTGAGCACAAGTCCCTCGTACGATTCTTGGCTGTGCCTTTGCCTGGTCTAAGTATACCCTCCCAAGAAGATGCTCAGGAACCAGGCTTGTTCTTCATTACCCGCCTGCCTCCTTACCTGCGTCTGTCCCCTGTTCTTTTGGGATGAGGGGTAGTCCACTGCTGATTCACGTTCAGATGATTGATTTACTGAGATTCATGTTTCCAGTGACTAATGAGATGGGAACACTGAATTTATTTTTATTTTAGATCTGAGTGATTACATAAAATTTGACCCATATGTATGTTTTAAAATACAAAAAGTGTCCTCACTGAGAATGGATACCTTCATATGCATATATAAAATCCTCTCATATATAAAAATCCCAGTCCTCTTAGTCTCAAGTCCTTGTCAGTGTGGATTTAAAAATGACTGTGGACCTTACCTGAAGGAATTCCTTTCAGTTAACAGTTGAAAAGCTGCAAAGGTTGTTACTGCCATAAACCCCCTTGAGCGAGCTTTCTAAACCCAGGCGCTTTGCCTGTGCCTGCTTCTGGGTCTTTCCCACAGTGACTCATGTCTTCCCTGAACCCTTTCCTGGGGAGGCGGGCGGAGCCCTCCCCACTTTGCACAGACACAGTGGTGTCCCTGCTGGCGCACAGGGCAGGCTGGTCACACTGCTGCAGACCCAGGCTCACCCGACACACCGTGAACACTCTGTTTGCGCCCTGCCCTTCGCGTCTAGGCCTCACAGCGTCTGCACGATGCCATCACTTCTCATGCGCTGTGGCTCTCGAGCTTTGAACATCAGTTTTTAATTCAGTAAACCAAAAGTTAAAAACTAGCGTCGACTTTTAACCTTTTATTTTAAATCTGACCTTTTCTTAAGGTCCTTATTTAAAAACTAAGTATTTTTAGTTTATTTGCACAGCCTTACATAGATACACACACACATAATTTTATGCACATGCACGTATGTTCATATGGATGGTCCATGATGCAGTATTGTTTTTCTTTTTCTTTGTTGTGTCGCTCCCTTTTTCCATTTCACCTATGTTTTAACTTACAGATACCCTCCTCCATCCCGATTTCAGGAAACCCATGTTCACAACATGAAGTATGAACTTTTATGCTTTCTCTCCATCATGGCATGTACGAACATACACATAAACATGCACAGAACATTTTTTTTGTCTCATAAAAATGCTATCATCTTATATGTGCTTTACTGTATCTTCTTATATTTATTTATGTCATTTGTTCATTTGTTTGGCTCGACAATTCCACATATAAACCCCCAAGTCAACTGGTATAGCTCTAATTACTTCTTTTTAATAATTATTTAATATTCCATGGCACAGATGTACAAGTTTACTTAGTCACGCTCCTACTGATGGATATTAACTTTATTTCAGATTTTTTCCTTGCCAAACAGTGCCACAATTGATATACTTCTAAATACACTGGCACTTTCATTCTTTTGAGATAGTTGCCAGGAGGGGACATAATTGGTCAAAGAATATATTTTTAAAGTTTTAACAGATTTAGCAGATTACTTTTCAAAAGTTTTCACTACTTAGAGTCTCATCAACCATTTCCCCACCATAACACTCACCACCATAGGCGTTCCCCACCACAGGCGTTCCGCACCGTGTATACTGCCCAGCACCTGCAATCCTAACCATATATACATTCCCACATAACACTCCCACCATAGTAGTTCCCATCACATATGCTTCCCACCGCAGGCATTTCCTACCGTGCACACTTCCCCCTATACACCATATACATTTTCCACTATGTGCGTTCCCCACTCTATGCATTCTCTACCATGTATACAACCTGCCATACGCATTCCCCAACATGTGTACCACCCACCATGTGCATGTCTCACCATGTATACTCTCCACATATGCATCCTCCACTATATGAATTCTCCACCACATGTATACCCACCATGTACGATCCTAACCATATATGGCCCCCACTATATATACCCTCCCCATAACAATCCTACCAAGTCCTCATTATAACGGCTTCCCGCCATAGGCATTCCCACTATGCGCATTTCCCACCACGTGCACTCCTCACTATATGCACTCCCCACTATATACCTTCTCCACCACTTACATTCCCCACTGTGTACCTTCTCCAGCACTTACATTCCCCA